>NW_028253866.1:0-71319 GCF_964263255.1 Lissotriton vulgaris | reverse complement strand
ACACCATTCTATGTACTAACGTATGACAGTGAATATGACAAAGACTGAGCTCGGACTCGAGCGCGCTGCCCTTATGGTGGTCGCGCCGGTCCCCCGGTCTCAGAGGACGTGGGGGCGTCGTTGAGTACCCTATATGGTCAGGGACTACCAACCATCCCCCTCCCCTGCCTTGTGTTTACCCCACTGTTATTAACATTGGACATGAGAGGATTTCGTTGGAAGGCGGGGAGTCTTACAACCCCCCGGCCATATTTAATAAAACATAAAAGCAATATTTACACAATTATTTATGCAGAAAACTTAATTGACATTAGATTACAATTCATGTAGACAGGTGTCAAAGGGCTTACCTTAACATAGTTCTAATAGTTGTTTTTGAATCTAATACAAGGTATTCCTATCTTAAACTAAAACTTTGAATCATAATCACACATTATTAATATTTTTGCATATCTTATTTGGGCCTACGGCAAGGTCGCTAACCGGTGTCAGATCCTTATCAAAACAGCCTTGCCCTTACGTATGAGTGCGCATGAGGGCCCGATTACCGAGAGGGTATTCCCCCCCCCCCCGGTTATCCCGGTATGCTCCATGAACTCCATTACATTAGCAAAGGGGGGCCCTTGCACTCTGTACCGTTTAGTGACGTCTTGTGCATGTGCGGGGTGGCCAACCAGCCTAAAGAAAGAGTGACTCCCTCCTCCCCCGTACCCAGCTATCCATCCGGATGTACAGCCCCTGGAGTTCCTAGAGAGACCCCTTGTCCCCCCCCCCTGGGCGACCCCATTCAAGAATGGTGCCGCCCCCTAAGGACCTTAAATTGACTGCTCCAAGAATATCAATGAATACGACGATTGCTGACCTGTAAATGGGAAAAATTCCTAAGGATAAAATTCACACCAGAACCAAGTTACTTTGGAAAAAAAAAATGATGCAAACAACATTATCACACACAAATGACTATCTGCTTCAGGGGATGGTGGGTGGGGAAAAAGATCACAGCCTCCTAGAAGGCTGGGGGCAAAGGGCAGACCTGAGGAGCGCGGGAACAAGAGATTGCCTCCCGAGCAACTTCGCCTTACAAAACCCCAGACCAGTCAGACCAGTTCTAACTGGCCTGACCCCGGCTCCCCCCTTTTGACCCGAAGCGATCCAATTGCTTCCGGGTCAACTGGGGTGCTCTACCCCAATCGGTTGGGAGGCGTGCCTACCTCGTCATGGTGACGCAGCGGGGCACGCCCCACCAGGACTAACGACACACGGGGGAGGGGGGGCGGTGCCCTGCCATACATGCGGGGGGCGATGCGGGCCCCGCCTTTCTCTATGGTCAGGGACTAGCGACCATCCCCCTCCCCTGCCATGTGTTTCCCCCACCATTATTAACATGACATTAGAGGATTTCTTTGGAAGGCGAGAGGGGTTTGGAACCCCCGGCCGTATTTATTCAAACATAAAACCAAATAAATTTTTTGAAATAAACAATAGCTACACAATTATTTATGCAGAAAACTTAATTGACATTAGATTACAATTCATGTAGACAGGTGTCAAAGGGCTAACCTTAACATAGGTCTAATACAACGTATTCCTATCTTAAACTAAAACTTTGATTCATAATCACACATTTTTAATTATTAAAAAAGGAGGGTCTAACTAAAGTAAATAGAATTTTTAAAGAAAAATGTTGGGAGAATTTACTGGAAACAATAGAAACAAAAAATGTGAAAGTGTTCTGGAAGCTGATCCAAGACGCCTCAGGTCGAACCCTGGAACCCTGAGCTGTGTAGTCAACGAGGCAGCATGGGAGGAGCATCTAGGCCAATTATATATGGCTAGTCATGTGCCAGTAATAAGCAAGGGAAGAGTCCTTAAAGGAAGGGAGGCAGAAGAGCTAATTCCATCCTTCTCTGTAGAAAAAGTAAAGGAAACAATCAGGAAGTTAAATCTAAATCGAGCTGCTGGGCCAGATAATCTACCTGCTGTGATAATTAAAACTCAGCTAGACTCGTAGGCACAATTTCTTTCCAAGATGCTTTTAGCTGTTTTAGATTCAGGGATTATCCCAAAATCCTGGAGGGGGGCCGTTATTAGGCCTCTGCATAAGAAAGGGGATAGGAATGATCCTAAGAAATATACATTAATTAATCTGCTAGATATTGGAGTGAAAGTATTCTTGAAAATAATACTGGGCAGATTAAAAGACTGGGTGGATTCACATTCATCATACCAGTCGAACAAAGAGCCTTCAAAGAGGGGCACTCAATGATAGATAATTGTTTTGCCTTATGGCTGCTGCTTTGTTGATTTCCATGCAGCATTCGACGTTGTGGATAGGGTGTGCCTTTGGAAGACGCTAAGAAGTCATAATATTCTGCAGGATCTCCTAGCAATATTTCAAGAGTTGCATAGACAGAACTAGGCACAGGTCATTAAAGATGCAATAGGGGGTTGACTCTGGAAATAGCTATAAATAATGGCCTTAGACAGGGTTGCATATTGGCCCCACTTCTATTTTCAATTTTTCTCGCAGACCTACCATCTTCCTTGATGACCGATAGAAGTGCAAGCCCAAAAGTTAGTGGGAAGCATGTATCTTGTTTGTTGTATGCAGGCGACTTCATAATATTAGACCAAACAGAGTTGGGTCTGCAAAGAAAGTTAAATGCGTTCAATACATATTGTGCATCTAAACGCCTTACAGTGAATATGGATAAAACAAAAATTCTGTGCTTCAGGAAGAGAAATCAAAAATGTTATTGGTCCTTGGGGCAAACAAACTTAGAGAGTGTCAACCATTATAAATACATTGGAATATGGTTTGACAAGTCTATAAAATGGACTACACACCTGGACGCCCAGAAAGTTAAAGCCCTAGCTTCAGTTTGCATTCTGAAAAATGTCAATAGTAGCTATGGTAAAAACCACAGGTGATGAACAGAATGCAGAACAATGTCATACATTCACCCCAGTACAGAGATCTGAGCCTAAATCCATCGTTTTTTGCACCCCACACCACCCCAGTTCAGACATGGCCATATGCAAATCAGTCTGACCCTGTGCCTCATGGAAACCGTTCAGCCCGAACTGCCAAGCCATGCCTTCCCTGGACTGGAAACAAGCTTCCGAGGACAGGTTTCTGGCATTCCAGCCGTCTTCAGCCCGGCTTGCTTGAATCCAGTGGTGTGGAGTGCATGGGACTCACGTCTGAGCATACCCATCCCACTCGGGGTGACAAATGCAAAAACCACAGGTGATGGACAGAATGCAGAACAATGTCATACATTCACCCCAGTACAGAGATCTGGGCCTAAATCCATCGGTTTTTTTGCACCCCACACCACCCCAGTTCAGACATGGCCATATGCAAATCAGTCTGACCCTGTGCCTCATGGGAACTGTCCAGCCCGAACTGCCAAGCCATGCCTTCCCTGGACTGGAAACAATCTTCCGAGGAACGGTTTCTGGCATTTCAGCCGTCTTCAGCCCAGCTTGCTTGAATCCAGTGGTGTGGAGTGCATGGGACTCACGTCTGAGCAAACCCATCCCACTCGGGGTGACAAATGCAAAAACCACAGGTGATGGACAGAATGCAGAACAATGTCAAACATTCACCCCAGTACAGAGAACTGGGCCTAAATCCATCGTTTTTTGCTCCCCACACCACCCCAGTTCAGACATGGCCATATGCAAATCAGTCTGACCCTGTGCCTCATGGGAACAGTCCAGCCCGAACTGCCAAGCCATGCCTTCCCTGGACCAGAAAAAGCTTCCGAGGACCGGTTTCTGGCATTCCAGCCGTTTTCAGCCCTACTTGCTTGAATCCAGTGGTGTGGAGTGCATGGGACTCACGCCGGAGCATACCCATCCCACTCGGGGTGACAAATGCAAAAACCACAGGTGATGGACAGAATGCAGAACAATGTCATACATTCACCCCAGTACAGAGATCTGGGCCTAAATCCATATTTTTTTGCACCTTCACGCCACCCCAGTTCAGACATGGCCATATGCAAATCAGTCTTACCCTGTGCCTCATGGGAACAGTCCAGCCCGAACTGCCGAGCCATGCCTTCCCTGGACCAGAAACAAGCTTCTGAGGACCGGTTTCTGGCATTCCAGCCGTCTTCAGCCTGGCTTGCTTGAATCCAGTAGTGTAGAGTGCATGGGACTCACGTCTGAGCATACCCATCCCACTCGGGGTGACAAATGCAAAAACTACAGGTGATGGACATAATGCATTGCAGAACAATGTCATACATTCACCCCAGTACAGAGATCTGGGCCTAAATCCATCCTTTTTTTGCACCCCACTCCACCCCAGTTCAGACATGGCCATATGCAAATCAGTCTGACCCTGTGCCTCATGGGGACAGTCCAGCCCGAACGGCCAAGCCATGCCTTCCCTGGACCGGAAACAAGCTGCCGAGGACCAGTTTCTGGCATTCCAGCCGTCTTCAGCCCGGCTTGCTTGAATCCAGTGGTGTGGAGTGCATGGGACTCACGTCTGAGCATACCCATCCCACTCGGGGTGACAAATGCAAAAACCACAGGTGATGGACAGAATGCAGAACAATGTCATACATTAACCCCAGTACAGAGATCTGGGCCTAAATCCATGGTTTTTTTGCACCACACACCACCCCAGTTCAGACATGGCCATATGCAAATCAGTCTGACCCTGTGCCTCATGGGAACAGTCCAGCCCGAACTGCCAAGCCATGCCTTCCCTGGACCGGAAACAAGCTTCCGAGGACCAGTTTCTGGCATTCCCGCCGTCTTCAGCCCGGCTTGCTTGAATCCAGTGGTGTTGAGTGCATGGGACTCACGTCTGAGCATACCCATCCCACTCGGGGTGACAAATGCAAAAACCACAGGTGATGGACAGAATGCAGAACAATGTCAAACATTCACCCCAGTACAGAGATCTGGACCTAAATCCATCGTTTTTTGCACCCCACACCACCCCAGTTCAGACATGGTCATAAGCAAATCAGTCTGGCCCGGTGCCTCATGGGAATAGACCAGCAGGAACTGCCAAGCCATGCCTTCCCTGGACTGTAAACAAGCTTCCGAGGACCAGTTTCTGGCATTCCCGCCGTCTTTAGCCCGGCTTGCTTGAATCCAGTGGTGTTGAGTGCATGGGACTCACGTCTGAGCATACCCATCCCACTCGGGGTGACAAATGCAAAAACCACAGGTGATGGACAGAATGCAGAACAATGTCATACATTCACCCCAGTACAGAGATCTGGGCCTAAATCCATCGTTTTTTTGCACCCCACACCTCCCCAGGTCAGACATGGCCATATGCAAATCAGTCTGACCCTCTGCCTCATGTGAACAGTCCAGCCCGAACTGCCAAGCCATACCTTCCCTGGGCGGAAACAAGATTCCGACGACCGGTTTTTGGCATTCCAGCCGTCTTCAGCCTGGCTTGCTTGAATCCTTTGGTGTGGAGTGCATGGGACTCACGTCTGAGGATGCCCATCCCACTCGGGGTGACACATGCAAAAACTACAGGTGATGGACAGAATGCAGAACAATGTCATACATTCACCCCAGTACAGAGATCTGGGCCTAAATCCATCGTTTTTTTGCACCGCACACCACCCCAGTTCAGACAAGGCCATTTTCAAATCAGTCTGACCCTGTGCCTGATGGGAACAGTCCAGCCGTCTTCAGCCCGGCTTGCTTGAATCCAGTGGTGTGGAGTGCATGGGACTCACGTCTGAGCACACCCATCCCACTCGGGGTGACAAATGCAAAAACCACAGGTGATGGACAAAATGCAGAACAATGTCATACATTCACCCCAGTACAGAGATCTGGGCCTAAATCCATCGTTGTTTTGCACCCCACACCACCCCAGTTCAGACATGACCATATGCAAATCAGTCTGACCCTGTGCCTCATGAGAACAGTCCAGCCAAAACTGCCACGCCATGCCTTCCCTGGACCTGAAACAAGCTTCCGAGGACCGGTTTCTGGCATTCCAGCCGTCTTCAGCCCGGCTTGCTTGAATCCAGTGGTGTGGAGTGCATGGCACTCACGTCTGAGCATACCCATCCCACTCGCGGTGACAAATGCAAAAACCACAGGTGATGGACAGAATGCAGAAGAATGTCATACATTCACCCCAGTACAGAGATCTGGGCCTAAATCCATCGTTGTTTTGCACCCCACACCACCCCAGTTCAGACATGACCATATGCAAATCAGTCTGACCCTGTGCCTCATGAGAACAGTCCAGCCAAAACTGCCACGCCATGCCTTCCCTGGACCTGAAACAAGCTTCCGAGGACCGGTTTCTGGCATTCCAGCCGTCTTCAGCCCGGCTTGCTTGAATCCAGTGGTGTGGAGTGCATGGCACTCACGTCTGAGCATACCCATCCCACTCGCGGTGACAAATGCAAAAACCACAGGTGATGGACAGAATGCAGAAGAATGTCATACATTCACCCCAGTACAGAGATCTGGGCCTAAATCCATCGTTGTTTTGCACCCCACACCACCCCAGTTCAGACATGACCATATGCAAATCAGTCTGACCCTGTGCCTCATGAGAACAGTTCAGCCAAAACTGCCAAGCCATGCCTTCCCTGGACCAGAAACAAGCTTCCGAGGACCGGTTTCTGGCATTCCAGCCGTCTTCAGCATGGCTTACTTGAATCCAGTGGTGTGGAGTGCATGGGACACACGTCTGAGCATACCCATTCCACTCGGGGTGAAAAATGAAAAAACCACAGGTGATGGACAGAATGCAGAACAATGTCATACATTCACCCCAGTACAGAGATCTGGCCCTAAATCCATCGTTTTTTTGCACCCCACGCCACCCCAGTTCAGACATGGCCATATGCAAATCAGTCTGACCCTGTGCCTCTTGGGAACAGTACAGCCCGAACTGCCAAGCCATGCCTTCCCTGGACCAGAAACAAGATTCCGAGGGCCGGTTTCTGGCATTCCAGCCGTCTTCAGCCCGGCTTACATGAATCCAGTGGTGTGGAGTGCATGGGACTCACGTCTGAGCATACCCATCCCACTCGGGGTGACAAATGCAAAAACCACAGGTGATGGACAGAATGCAGAACAATGTCATACATTCACCCCAGTACAGAGATCTGGGCATAAATCCATCGTTTTTTTGCACCCCACACCACCCCAGTTCAGACATGGCCATATGCAAATCAGTCTGACCCTGTGCCTCATGGGAACAGTCCAGCCCGAACTGCCACGCCATGCCTTCCTTGGACCGGAAACAAGCTTCCGAGGACCGGTTTCTGGCATTCCAGCCATCTTCAGCCCGGCTTGCTTGAAACCAGTGGTGTGGAGTGCATGAGACTCACGTCTGAGCATACCCATTCCCCTCGGGGTGACAAATGCAAAAACCACAGGTGATGGACAGAATGCAGAACAATGTCATACATTCACCCCAGTACAGAGATCTGGGCCTAAATCTATCGTTTTTTTGCACCCCAAACAACCCCAGTTCAGACATGAACATATGCAAATCAGTCTGACCCTGTGCCTCATGGGAAATGTCCAGCCCGAACTGCCAAGCCATGCCTTCCCTGGACCAGAAACAAGCTTCCATAGACCGGTCTCTGGCATTCCAGTCATCTTCAGCCTGGCTTGCTTAAAACCAGTGGTGTGGAGTGCATGGGACTCACGTCTGAGCATACCCATCCCACTCGGGGTGACAAATGCAAAAACCACAGGTGATGGATAGAATGCAGAACAATGTCATACATTCACCCCAGTACAGAGATCTGGGCCTAAATCCATCGTTTTTTTGCACCGCACACCACCCCAGTTCAGACATGGCCATATTCAAATCAGTCTGACCCTGTGCCTGATGGGAACAGTCTAGCCTGAACTGCCAAGCCGTGCCTTCCCTGGACCGGAAACAAGCTTCCGAGGACCAGTTTCTGGCATTCCAGCCGTCTTCACCCCGGCTTGCTTGAATCCAGTGGTGTGGAGTACATGGGACTCACGTCTGAGCATACCCATCCCCCTCGGTGTGACAAATGGAAAAACCACAGGTGATGGACAGAATGCAGAACAATGTCAAACATTCACCCCAGTACAGAAATCTGGGCCTAAATCCATCGTGTTTTTTGCACCCCACACCACCCCAGTTCAGACATGGCCATATGCAAATCAGTCTGACCCTGTTCCTCATGGTAACAGTCCAGCCCGAACTGCCAAGCCGTGCCTTTCCTGGACCGGAAACAAGCTTCCGAGGACCGGTTTCTGGCATTCCAGCCGTCTTCAGCCCGGCTTGCTCGAATCCAGTGGTGTGGAGTGCATGGGACTCACGTCTGAGCATACCCATCCCACTCGGGGTGACAAATGCAAAAACCACAGGTGATGGACAGAATGCAGAACAATGTCATACATTCACCCCAGTACAGAGATCTGGGCCTGAATCCATTGTTTTGTTGCACCCTACACCACCCCAGTTCAGACATGGCCATATGCAAATCAGTCTGACCCTGTGCCTCATGGGAACAGTCCAGCCCGAACTGCCAAGCCATGCCTTCCCTGGAGCGGAAACACGCTTCCGAGGACCGGTTTCTGGCATTCCAGCTGTCTTCAGCCCGGCTTGCTTGAATCCAGTGGTGTGGAGTGCATGGGACTCACGTCTGAGCATACCCATCCTGCTCGGGGTGACAAATGCAAAAGCCACAGGTGATGGACAGAATGCAGAACAATGTCATACATTCACCCCAGTACAGAGATCTGGGTCTAAATCCATTGTTTTTTTGCACCCCACACCACCCCAGTTCAGACATGGCCATATACAAATCAGTCTGACCCTGTGCCTCATGGGAACAGTCCAGCCCGAACTGCCAAGCCATGCGCTCCCTGGACCAGAAATAAGCTTCAGAGGACCGGTTTCTGGCATTCCAGCCGTCTTCAGCATGGCTTACTTGAATCCAGTGGTGTGGAGTGCATGGGACACACATCTGAGCATACCCATTCCACTCGGGGTGAAAAATGAAAAAACCACAGGTGATGGACAGAATGCAGAACAATGTCATACATTCACCCCAGTACAGAGATCTGGGTCTAAATCCATTGTTTTTTTGCACCCCACACCACCCCAGTTCAGACATGGCCATATGCAAATCAGTCTGACCCTGTGCCTCTTGGGAACAGTCCAGCTCGAACTGCCACGCCATGCCTTCCCTGGACCGGAAACAAGCTTCCGAGGACTGGTTTCTGGCATTCCAGCCATCTTCAGCCCGGCTTGCTTGAAACCAGTGGTGTGGAGTGCATGGGACTCACGTCTGAGCATACCCATCCCACTCGGGGTGACAAATGCAAAAACCACAGGTGATGGACAGAATGCAGAACAATGTTATACATTCACCCCAGTACAGAGATCTGGGCCTAAATCCATCGTTTTTTTGCACCCCAAACAACCCCAGTTCAGACATGAACATATGCAAATCAGTCTGACCCTGTGCCTCATAGGAAATGTCCAGCCCGAACTGTCAAGCCATGCCTTCCGTGAACCAGAAACAAGCTTCCGAAGACCGGTCTCTGGCATTCCAGTCATCTTCAGCCCGGCTTGCTTGAAACCAGTGGTGTGGAGTGCATGGGACTCACGTCTGAGCATACCCATCCCACTCGGGGTGACAAATGCAAAAACCACAGGTGATGGACAGAATGCAGAACAATGTCATACATTCACCCCAGTACAGAGATCTGGGCCTAAATCCATCGTTTTTTTGCACAGCACACCACCCCAGTTCAGACATGGCCATATTCAAATCAGTCTGACCCTGTGCCTGATGGGAACAGTCCAGCCTGAACTGCCAAGCCGTGCCTTCCCTGGACCGGAAACAAGCTTCCGAGGACCGGTTTCTGGCATTCCAGCCGTCTTCACCCCGGCTTGCTTGAATCCAGTGGTGTGGAGTACATGGGACTCACGTCTGAGCATACCCATCCCCCTCGGGGTGACAAATGCAAAAACCACAGGTGATGGACAGAATGCAGAACAATGTCATACATTCACCCCAGTACAGAGATCTGGGCCTAAATCCATCGTTTTTTTTCACCCCACACCACCCCAGCTCAGACATTGCCATATGCAAATCAGTCTGACCCTGTGCCTCATGGGAACAGTCCAGCCCGAACTGCCAAGCCATGCCTTCCCTGGACCAGAAACAAGATTCCGAGGGCCGGTTTCTGGCATTCCAGCCGTCTTCAGCCCGGCTTACATGAATCCAGTGGTGTGGAGTGCATGGGACTCACGTCTGAGCATACCCATCCCACTCGGGGTGACAAATGCAAAAACCACAGGTGATGGACAGAATGCAGAACAATGTCATACATTCACCCCAGTACAGAGATCTGGGCCTAAATCCATTGTTTTTTTGCACCCCAAACATCCCCAGTTCAGACATGAACATATGCAAATCAGTCTGACCCTGTGCCTCATGGGAAATGTCCAGCCCGAACTGCCAAGCCATGCCTTCCCTGGACCAGAAACAAGCTTCCGAAGACCGGTCTCTGGAATTCCAGTCATCTTCAGCCTGGCTTGCTTGAAACCAGTGGTGTGGAGTGCATGGGACTCACGTCTGAGCATACCCATCCCACTCGGGGTGACAAATGCAAAAACCACAGGTGATGGACAGAATGCAGAACAATGTCATACATTCACCCCAGTACAGAGATCTGGGCCTAAATCCATCGTTTTTTTTCACCCCACACCACCCCAGCTCAGACATTGCCATATGCAAATCAGTCTGACCCTGTGCCTCATGGGAACAGTCCAGCCCGAACTGCCAAGCCATGCCTTCCCTGGACCAGAAACAAGATTCCGAGGGCCGGTTTCTGGCATTCCAGCCGTCTTCAGCCCGGCTTACATGAATCCAGTGGTGTGGAGTGCATGGGACTCACGTCTGAGCATACCCATCCCACTCGGGGTGACAAATGCAAAAACCACAGGTGATGGACAGAATGCAGAACAATGTCATACATTCACCCCAGTACAGAGATCTGGGCCTAAATCCATTGTTTTTTTGCACCCCAAACATCCCCAGTTCAGACATGAACATATGCAAATCAGTCTGACCCTGTGCCTCATGGGAAATGTCCAGCCCGAACTGCCAAGCCATGCCTTCCCTGGACCAGAAACAAGCTTCCGAAGACCGGTCTCTGGAATTCCAGTCATCTTCAGCCTGGCTTGCTTGAAACCAGTGGTGTGGAGTGCATGGGACTCACGTCTGAGCATACCCATCCCACTCGGGGTGACAAATGCAAAAACCACAGGTGATGGACAGAATGCAGAACAATGTCATACATTCACCCCAGTACAGAGATCTGGGCCTAAATCCATCGTTTTTTTTCACCGCACACCACCCCAGTTCAGACATGGCCATATTCAAATCAGTCTGACCCTGTGCCTGATGGGAACAGTCCAGCCTGAACTGCCAAGCCGTGCCTTCCCTGGACCGGAAACAAGCTTCCGAGGACCGGTTTCTGGCATTCCAGCCGTCTTCACCCCGGCTTGCTTGAATCCAGTGGTGTGGAGTACATGGGACTCACGTCTGAGCATACCCATCCCCCTCGGGGTGACAAATGCAAAAACCACAGGTGATGGACAGAATGCAGAACAATGTCATACATTCACCCCAGTACAGAGATCTGGGCCTAAATCCATCGTTTTTTTGCACCCCACACCACCCCAGCTCAGACATTGCCATATGCAAATCAGTCTGACCCCCTGCCTCATGGGAACAGTCCAGCCCGAACTGCCAAGCCATGCCTTCCCTGGACCAGAAACAAGATTCCGAGGGCCGGTTTCTGGCATTCCAGCCGTCTTCACCCCGGCTTGCTTGAATCCAGTGGTGTGGAGTACATGGGACTCACGTCTGAGCATACCCATCCCCCTCGGGTGACAAATGCAAAAACCACAGGTGATGGACAGAATGCAGAACAATGTCATACATTCACCCCAGTACAGAGATCTGGGCCTAAATCCATCGTTTTTTTGCACCCCACACCACCCCAGCTCAGACATTGCCATATGCAAATCAGTCTGACCCTGTGCCTCATGGGAACAGTCCAGCCCGAACTGCCAAGCCATGCCTTCCCTGGACCAGAAACAAGATTCCGAGGGCCGGTTTCTGGCATTCCAGCCGTCTTCAGCCCGGCTTACATGAATCCAGTGGTGTGGAGTGCATGGGACTCACGTCTGAGCATACCCATCCCACTCGGGGTGACAAATGCAAAAACCACAGGTGATGGACAGAATGCAGAACAATGTCATACATTCACCCCAGTACAGAGATCTGGGCCTAAATCCATTGTTTTTTTGCACCCCAAACATCCCCAGTTCAGACATGAACATATGCAAATCAGTCTGACCCTGTGCCTCATGGGAAATGTCCAGCCCGAACTGCCAAGCCATGCCTTCCCTGGACCAGAAACAAGCTTCCGAAGACCGGTCTCTGGAATTCCAGTCATCTTCAGCCTGGCTTGCTTGAAACCAGTGGTGTGGAGTGCATGGGACTCACGTCTGAGCATACCCATCCCACTCGGGGTGACGAATGCAAAAACCACAGGTGATGGACAGAATGCAGAACAATGTCATACATTCACCCCAGTACAGAGATCTGGGCCTAAATCCATCGTTTTTTTTCACCGCACACCACCCCAGTTCAGACATGGCCATATTCAAATCAGTCTGACCCTGTGCCTGATGGGAACAGTCCAGCCTGAACTGCCAAGCCGTGCCTTCCCTGGACCGGAAACAAGCTTCCGAGGACCGGTTTCTGGCATTCCAGCCGTCTTCAACCCGGCTTGCTTGAATCCAGTGGTGTGGAGTACATGGGACTCATGTCTGAGCATACCCATCCCCCTCGGGGTGACAAATGGAAAAACCACAGGTGATGGACAGAATGCAGAACAATGTCATACATTAACCCCAGTACAGAGATCTGGGCCTAAATCCATCGTTTTTTTGCACCCAACACCACCCCAGTTCAGACATGGCCATATGCAAATCAGTCTGACCCTGTGCCTCATGGTAACAGTCCAGCCCGAACTACCAAGCCGTGCCTTCACTGGACCGGAAACTAGCTTCCGAGGACCGGTTTCTGGCATTCCAGCCGTCTTCAGCCCGGCTTGCTCGAATCCAGTGGTGTGGAGTGCATGGGACTCACGTCTGAGCATACCCATCCCACTCGGGGTGACAAATGCAAAAACCACAGGTGATGGACAGAATGCAGAACAATGTCATACATTCACCCCAGTACAGAGATCTGGGCCTGAATCCATCGTTTTTTTGCACCCTACACCACCCAGGTTCAGACATGGCCATATGCAAATCAGTCTGACCCTGTGCCTCATGGGAACAGTCCAGCCCGAACTGCCAAGCCATGCCTTCCCTGGACCGGAAACACGCTTCCAAGGACCGGTTTCTGGCATTCCAGCTGTCTTCAGCCCGGCTTGCTCGAATCCAGTGGTGTGGAGTGCATGGGACTCACGTCTGAGCATACCGATCCCACTCGGGGTGACAAATGCAAAAGCCACAGGTGATGGACAGAATGCAGAACAATGTCATACATTCACCCCAGTACAGAGATCTGGGTCTAAATCCATTGTTTTTTTGCACCCCACACCACCCCAGTTCAGACATGGCCATATGCAAATCAGTCTGACCCTGTGCCTCATGGGAACAGTCCAGCCCGAACTGCCAAGCCATGCGTTCCCTGGACCAGAAATAAGCTTCAGAGGACCGGTTTCTGGCATTCCAGCCGTCTTCAGCATGGCTTACTTGAATCCAGTGGTGTGGAGTGCATGGGACACACATCTGAGCATACCCATTCCACTCGGGGTGAAAAATGAAAAAACCACAGGTGATGGACAGAATGCAGAACAATGTCATACATTCACCCCAGTACAGAGATCTGGCCCTAAATCCATCGTTTTTTTGCACCCCACACCACCCCAGTTCAGACATGGCCATATGCAAATCAGTCTGACCCTGTGCCTCTTGGGAACAGTCCAGCCCGAACTGCCAAGCCATGCCTTCCCTGGACCAGAAACAAGCTTCCGAGGGCCGGTTTCTGGCATTCCAGCCGTCTTCAGCCCGGCTTACATGAATCCAGTGGTGTGGAGTGCATGGGAATCACGTCTGAGCATACCCATCCCACTCGGGGTGACAAATGCAAAAACCACAGGTGATGGACAGAATGCAGAACAATGTCATACATTCACCCCAGTACAGAGATCTGGGCATAAATCCATCGTTTTTTTGCACCCCACACCACCCCAGTTCAGACATGGCCATATGCAAATCAGTCTGACCCTGTGCCTCATGGGAACAGTCCAGCCCGAACTGCCATGCCATGCCTTCCCTGGACCGGAAACAAGCTTCCGAGGACCGGTTTCTGGCATTCCAGCCATCTTCAGCCCGGCTTGCTTGAAACCAGTGGTGTGGAGTGCATGGGACTCACGTCTGAGCATACCCATCCCACTCGGGGTGACAAATGCAAAAACCACAGGTGATGGACAGAATGCAGAACAATGTCATACATTCACCCCAGTACAGAGATCTGGGCCTAAATCCATCGTTTTTTTGCACCCCAAACAACCCCAGTTCAGACATGAACATATGCAAATCAGTCTGACCCTGTGCCTCATGGGAAATTTCCAGCCCGAACTGCCAAGCCATGCCTTCCATGGACCAGAAACAAGCTTCCGAAGACCGGTCTCTGGCATTCCAGTCATCTTCAGCCCGGCTTGCTTGAAACCAGTCGTGTGGAGTGCATGGGACTCACGTCTGAGCATACCCATCCCACTCGGGGTGACAAATGCAAAAACCACAGGTGATGGACAGAATGCAGAACAATGTCATACATTTACCCCAGTACAGAGATCTGGGCCTAAATCCATAGTTTTTTTGCACCGCACACCACCACAGTTCAGATATGGCCATATTCAATTCAGTCTGACCCTGTGCCTGATGGGAACAGTCCAGCCTGAACTGCCAAGCCGTGCCGTCCCTGGACCGGAAACAAGCTTCCGAGGACCGGTTTCTGGCATTCCAGCCGTCTTCACCCCGGCTTGCTTGAATCCAGTGGTGTGGAGTACATGGGACTCACGTCTGAGCATACCCATCCCCCTCGGGGTGACAAATGCAAAAACCACAGGTGATGGACAGAATGCAGAACAATGTGATACATTCACCCCAGTACAGAGATCTGGCCCTAAATCCATCGTTTTTTTGCACCCCACACCACCCCAGTTCAGACATGGCCATATGCAAATCAGTCTGACCCTGTGCCTCTTGGGAACAGTCCAGCCCGAACTGCCAAGCCATGCCTACCCTGGACCAGAAACAAGCTTCCGAGGGCCGGTTTCTGGCATTCCAGCCGTCTTCAGCCCGGCTTACATGAATCCAGTGGTGTGGAGTGCATGGGACTCACGTCTGAGCATACCCATCCCACTCGGGGTGACAAATGCAAAAACCATAGGTGATGGACAGAATGTAGAACAATGTCATACATTCACCCCAGTACAGAGATCTGGGCATAAATCCATCGTTTTTTTGCACCCCACACCACCCCAGTTCAGACATTGCCATATGCAAATCAGTCTGACCCTGTGCCTCATGGGAACAGTCCAGCCCGAACTGCCACGCCATGCCTTCCCTGGACCGGAAACAAGCTTCCGAGGACCGGTTTCTGGCATTCCAGCCATCTTCAGCCCGGCTTGCTTGAAACCAGTGGTGTGGAGTGCATGGGACTCACGTCTGAGCATACCCATCCCACTCGGGGTGACAAATGCAAAAACCACAGGTGATGGACAGAATGCAGAACAATGTCATACATTCACCCCAGTACAGAGATCTGGGCCTGAATGCATCGTTTTTTTGCACCCTACACCACCCCAGTTCAGACATGGCCATATGCAAATCAGTCTGACCCTGTGCCTCATGGGAACAGTCCAGCCCGAACTGCCAAGCCATGCCTTCCCTGGACTGGAAACAAGCTTCCCAGGACCGGTTTCTGGCATTCCAGCTGTCTTCAGCCCGGCTTGCTTGAATCCAGTGGTGTGGAGTGCATGGGACTCACGTCTGAGTATACCCATTCCACTCGGATTGACTAATGCAAAAATCACAGGTGATGGACAGAATGCAGAACAATGTCATGCATTCAACCCAGTACAGAGATCTGGCCCTAAATCCATCGTTTTTTTGCACCCCACACCACCCCAGTTCAGACATGGCCATATGCAAATCAGTCTGACCCTGTGCCTCTTGGGAACAGTCCAGCCCGAACTGCCAAGCCATGCCTTCCCTGGACCAGAAACAAGCTTCCGAGGGCCGGTTTCTGGCATTCCAGCCGTCTTCAGCCCGGCTTACATGAATCCAGTGGTGTGGAGTGCATGGGACTCACGTCTGAGCATACCCATCCCACTCGGGGTGACAAATGCAAAAACCACAGGTGATGGACAGAATGCAGAACAATGTCATACATTCACCCCAGTACAGAGATCTGGGCATAAATCCATTGTTTTTTTGCACCCCACACCACCCCAGTTCAGACATGGCCATATGCAAATCAGTCTGACCCTGTGCCTCATGGGAACAGTCCAGCCCGAACTGCCACGCCATGCCTTCCCTGGACCGGAAACAAGCTTCCGAGGACCGGTTTCTGGCATTCCAGCCATCTTCAGCCCGGCTTGCTTGAAACCAGTGGTGTGGAGTGCATGGGACTCACGTCTGAGCATACCCATCCCACTCGGGGTGACAAATGCAAAAACCACAGGTGATGGACGGAATGCACAACAATGTCATACATTCACCCCAGTACAGAGATCTGGGCCTACATCCATCGTTTTTTTGCACCCCAAACAACCCCAGTTCAGACATGAACATATACAAATCAGTCTGACCCTGTGCCTCATTTATTTATTTATTTATTTATTTATAGCATTTGTAGAGCGCTTCTGCAACCCTACGGGCATCCTGGCGCTGTGTACATATTGCTGAAAATACTGTGCATCAGAGGAGGGGGATAGTATAAAGTTCTGGTGAGATTAAACTTTGGGGAAGAGCCATGTTTTCACCTTTTTACGGAAAGCCATCAGTTCGTCTGTTTTCCTGATGTCGATAGGCAATTTGTTCCACAGATGGGCTGCGGCTATGCTGAAGGCTCTGCCACCGTAGGTGGCTTTCCTGATCCTGGGTATGCTTATCAGGTTGGAAGATGAGGAACGGAGGGGCCGTGTGGGTATATACCATTTGAATTTCTTTTGAAGTGGTCGGGGGCCCATTCCGTGTACTGCCCTAAAGACAATGCAGAGGGATTTAAAGCAGATCCTTTGATGTACAGGTAGCCAGTGAAGATCGGCTAGAGCGAGGGTGGTAGAGGATCTTCGCTCTCGGGAGAGTGCCAGCTTCGCTGCTGCCGCCTGGATGCTTTGCAGTCTGGAGATCAAATAGGCCGGGGATTCCAGAAGCAGAGCATTACAGTAATCCAGGCGGCTGAGAATGGTGCTCCTAACTATGGTGGTTCTGACCTGCGCTGGTAAGAGGGGTAGCAGCTTTCGCAGTCCTCTCATTAAAGCAAAGCAGCTACTCATCTGCTTGTTGACATTGGTCTCTAAGCTCAGACAGTCGTTAAAGCTGACTCCGAGATTCTTCACTGATTTCACTGGGGTTAATGACTCCCCCGAGTCCAAGGGCCAGAAATCGGTGGGTAGACTGCTGGTAATTCTGCCAACTGCGCAGTGCATTATTTCCGTTTTATCACTATTAAATTGTAGTGAGTTCTGGTTTAGCCAGAGTGTCATTTCTGCCATGCAGGTATGGAAAGCCGTGAGTGAGTTGGCCTGGGCACCATCAAGGGAAATCATCAGCTGCGTGTCGTCCGCATAGTTGATCACGCTAATACCGTGGGCCTTGATAATGCCCAACAGGGGTTGCATATATATATTAAAAAGTATCGGACTGATTGCGGACCCTTGTGGGACGCCATGTGGGACTTTAACAAATCCCGACTGATATGGGGGGATGGCTACTGCCTGCCATCTGTCTTTTAAATAGGAGTGAAACCAATCGAGCGCCACTCCGCCGATTCCAATGTTTTTTAGTCTTGTCAGCAGGATGTCGTGGCTCACCGTATCGAATGCGGCGGACAGGTCCAGCAGAATTAGGATTGCTGATTCCCCCCTGTCCGCCCTCATTCGCAGGTCATCCAGAACTGTCAGCAGAGCTGCCTCGGTTCCGTGAGCTGGTCTGAAACCGAATTGCTCCTCTTCCAGGATGTTGTTGGTTTCTAGGAAGAGGGCAAGGGATCTTCTGACCCACCGCTCTATGATCTTTATCGGGTATGGCAGGAGCGATATAGGACGGTAGTTTTTTTTGCAGTTCGGGTCTAGATTAGGTTTCTTTAATAGGGGGGTAACAACCGCCAATTTCCATTCTTTTGGTACTGTGCCAGAAATGAGGGATTGATTGCAAAGCTGTTGCAATACTGGGAAAAGGTCATCCCTGAACTCCTTTACTATTTTGTGAGGCAAAGGGTCCAGAGGGGACCCTGAGGTTGTATTAAGAGCAGTTTTTGTGAAGTCTTGTTCTGTAAGGACTTTAAAATTTTCTAAGGTGGCCTTTGGGTTGGGTCGTCCTGCGTTGTCTTCGCTCTTCTCCCTATTCTCGGGGTTACTATTATCCTGCTCAGAGGAGATGATGGCACCCTTCATTCCCTCAATGATTTTAGTGATTTTTTCCTGAAAGAAGGAAGCTAAGTCATCGCATAATTCTTGTGAGGGCTTAATTTGACTGTTCGCACAATCCGGATTGGATAACTCTCTGATTATCCTGAAAGTGTCACGGGACTTATTAGAGCTGTGGAGTAGTAAGTCGGCGAAATAGTTTGCTTTGGCTGCGATGATATCTTTTTTATATCTTACAATGGTTTGTCTCCATATCAGTTTCTCCGGCTCTGAGTAATGGCAAATGTCCAGCCCGAACTGCCAAGCCATGCCTTCCCTGGACCAGAAACAAGCTTCCGAAGACCGGTTTCTGGCATTCTGAGGTTCCGTGACGATTTGAACCTGTGTTTTCAACATTGTCGTAAATACATATTTTTGGTATCAGTGAACCGCAAATGGTCCATTTAGCATATCCCGGTGTTTTCGCTATGCTACGAGCAAGAGTACTTCTGTTACAAACACATTTCTGATCTACCCATGGCGTCCATCTTAAATTATGGCAGCCATTTTGTGTTTCTTGCCCTCACATAGACAATGGACACGCAATGACCTCTGATCACTTCATTTCGATTAAGGACACGTAGGCTTTAGCCGGAGATTCACCTCTCGAGTAACACGTGCACCTTAGAACAGAACACGCCATGACTGCATGACTCTACAGAAACTGCCTCCTCTGCCTGAGGCCAGTCCTGCTATACTGGTTCTCGTGTTCGTTGGCCTGATCATGATTAGGCGGCCGAAGCTGGTAGCCTTGCCCATTTACGACCCACAAACATCTCTTATCCTGCTTTTCTATCTTCTACACCTGGCTCTGCTCCTTTCCTTCTGAGCCTTTATTAGGGGGAGGTAACGAAATTTACGATGAGGCGGTCCGGCTCCTGAATGAGAAGTTGACATGGGATTATGATGGAACAATGGGAACCCCTTGTTCGTAATGTTGTGACATCAGATATTGTCGACGATTCCTGTGCAACGCCAAATATTTATTGTTTAGGACACAAAGGTTTGGGAATGTACTAACATATAAAGAATTTGCCCGAAGCCCAATATTCAGTATATAAGGAGCAACCGTCTTTGTACAAATCGAACAGGCTCCTAGATTCTGCCCGTGTGTAGTTTCTGTGACTTCTGTGTCCCTGCAGTAATAAACCTTTGGTCTTTGACGCCACCATCGAGAAGCCCGTGTTTCTGTTTATTTGTGCACCGATGACAGGTAGAACTCCGGGGTCTTCGGGTGTTATCCCTGACACCTCTGGACGGAACCAAAAAGTCCAGAACTCCAATTGGCGCCCAACGTGGGGCGACGTCATTCGGTACCGGTCCAAAAGCCTGAAGAGTTCGAGAAGCTTCGTGTGAAGATTCCAGAGGGAGGCGCCCCACTTCATCGATCCCGGCATATCGCAAAAGTGGCCCGACGTTCTCTTCCACGAGGGTTCCCGTTCAGGACGGCTGCAGTGGTCCGTTGCCTTGACCGTCGCCCTGTCTTGGACCCGAGGTGCAGTCCTTAGTACGGCGAGACAAGACGGGTTTCTCCTTGGTGACGTCTTCAGTGCCTCAGTTAAGTATTAAGTGATTGCTAGTTGGTTACTTCGTAAGGGTTGCTCCTGTTTGGATAATCCTTTTTAGTTCTTGGTTTGGTTTGGTTTTGTAAGATTATCACTGGTTGTTCTGGTTACGATAATCTTTTGGTTTAGTTTGGGTATCGATACATTCGTTCGCTTTGGTAGGCCTAAGTTCTTGGTTCGAGTGCACATTTCTGTTTGTGTTTTTGTTCGTTCTGTGTTCCGGATTATAAAATGGTAAGTCGGAAAAATTGTATGTTGTCGTGTTTTGGTTGCAACAGTGATTCCCGGTTGGAGGACTCATGTCTGGTTCCTCCGATCAGAACTCCTCTTTATGATCTGTATTGTAAGTTTGGTGTGGGTCCTATATCTTATAATGAGGTGTGGGTCTGTTATACCGAAAAAGACGGTGTCCTTAGTTGGCCATTGCATGGTAGTTTTGAACCCGAAGTCCTCGATAATTTGGAAGTGAAATTGTTTAAGAAGAAAGCCCGGCCGGCAATGTTTGATTCTTTCCGTTATTGGCAAAAAGAATCTGAACAAAGAGAAATTAAAAAGTTAAAGAAAGAACAGAAAGAGCAAGAGTTGACTTTAGAACAAGCTGCCAAGCAGCTGCAACTCAATGAGTCTGAGAAAGCAATGGAGGTGGCTACTAGAGAGCGTAATTTGGCGATAGACAAGTGCTACCCTGCCTTGCCATCGAGTACAGCTAAGACGGTAGAGGACTCCGAAAATGATCCTCTGCTGTCTTATTTGTTAAGGTCACCCCCACCGTATGCACAGGGTGCTACGGCTCCACCTTTACCGAATGTTCAATTACCGGTTGCTGGACAACCTGGTATTCCTGCTCCTGCTCCCCTGAATCAAGCTCCTGTACCTCCTGTGGTCAATGTAAATGTTCCTTCGGCACCCCCTCTTCCAGGGTTGCCGACTTCTTTACCTATACCTGCATCACTTACACCTGTTGTCTCACAAGCTACTTTGCCTGATACTCCTACTGTTCCTGTTCTATCTATTCCAACTGCTACTGTATTTTCTGCTTCTGCTAGTATTATGACTCCACTTTCTGTTCGTCGGAGAATCACTGATTCTGTCTCCAATATTCTGTCTCCCTTCTATAAAACTTTAATTAAGACTCCGGCCTCTGACTCTGTTCAGAGACGTAGTCAGCTTCCCAGTACTGAAGAACGGGGAATATTAGATTCCACCGCTCTTAGATGGATTTCAAAAAGTAGAAGATATAGTACTAGAGATGTATTAGATACATTTATGCAATGGAAAGAACCGACACAACGATATGTGTTCGATGAGATGTGCTCCCTTTTGCGTGACGAATTAGAAGAAGATGACTCTGAATCAAATCTAGAAGAATTAATTAATGTTCAGAAAGAGTTTGCTGCGGGTATGATAGTTGGTCAGGATATAAAGGAAGCGATGGAACTAATTTTAAGCTATAGGAATGATCCATCCCTTCGTTCACCGAGAGAGTTAGAGAAACATAGTACGAAGCAGAATCGCCAATATCCAATGAGGGAGGTTCCTCCAATTTGGCGCGAAGCTGTGCAAGCTAATGCGAATCTTGGTATCGCTGCTGCTCCGGCACAATTCCAGAGAGTATGGATACACATTCCATGGAAGCGAGCTGAAGTATTAGCAGTGAAACAGGCCTTGCCTGATCCACGTAAGAATCCCGCCGGATACTATAAAGAGTTAGCACAGACAGTTGAGGCTTGTGTGATGAATTTAGCGGACATTGACATGTTATTTGGAAATGTAGTTCCGCAACCAATTTGGGCTAAAATTCGTAAAGAGAATCATCCCGTTGCCCTAGGTGGTGATTGGGCAGCTATCATTGCGGCAGAAGGTCAGCAAATAGGTGGTTCCAAACCCGAACCTCTAATTGCTAATCTTCCAGGTAGAATAATTGACTTAATGAAGACTCTGATGCCAGCATTGCGCGTTAACTGGGACAAGTTGTCCGCATGCAGACAGAAGAAAGACGAAAGTGTCTCCGACTTTTTCACAAGGTTCGAAGAGACTTTTGTAGATCACAGTGGTCAGGATATGAGCACAGAAGGAGGACAGAGACTATTTGTCGATAAATTTGTACACAATCTGCTGCCAGAGCTCAGTAATAAATTGAAAGATTCCGAGAGTGCGTGGGCTGTCTCTACAACTGCGCAAATACTTGCAACTGCACAGTATTATGAAAATAGGGATAAAGAGGAGAAAGAGAAATCAGATAAGAAAACGAAAGATTTAAAAACTAAAGTTCTTTTACAGCAGGCATATCCGCCTCGTATGAATCAGACTAATACACAGCAAGGATCATATCAACGGACAGATTATAGTTCACCGAGGCCGCAATATCAGTGGAACCAGTGTGCGTACTGTAAGAAAGAGGGTCATTATAAGAATGACTGTCCAGTCTTAGCGCAAAATAATGCTGCAGCAGCTCAGAGAGGTCGTGGTGGTTCTATGCAGAATTCTAGAGGTCGAGGGCGAGGTGCTATGCCTCCACAAACGAATGATCGCCCTTCTAATCATTTTGATCAGCGGAATGGACAGTCTGCCCAACAAAATAGATCTCAACAGTATCATGTTGAAGACTATTGTGAGGTTGATGAGGGATTTCAGCAAACTGAGTACTAGGACAGCCATGGACAGAGAGAGGGAGTAGTATCAGTTCCAGTGGATCAGAGTGGGCCTTATGTCGCAGTAGCAACATCAGGTGTACTCGAACCGTTTCTGTTGGATACTGGTGCCGCAAAAAGTTCTATCATTCATGCGAAACTCCCTGGCGCACCTTTGTCCGGCTTAACAAATGTTTCTGTAGGTTTTTCAGGCGCCCCTGTTTACAACCCTGTATCTGGTCCTTTGCCCATTTCTGTTGGACCGTGTCAATTGAAAGCACCTTTGATTTTGACAACCGGTTGTAATGAAAATCTACTTGGTTTAGACTTGTAAAAATGCCTATATGCGACATTGTACTGTTCTCCGTCTGGAGTACAGCTTACATTGGGTAAAAGAATCACCTCTCCGATGTACTTGTCAATGGATGCACTCCCGCCAGAGCTGCGTTCACTCCCTGATACTCTTTGGGCGACTGGTCCTAACGATGTAGGCCTTTTGGAAATCCCACCATATGTAGTCACTTTGAAAGCAAATGTCAAATTTCCATGAATTCCTCAATACAAGATTTCTAGTGAAGGTGAACGTGCACTTTTATTGATTGTGCAAGATTTGATTAAGAAAGGCGTGGTTGAGGAAACTAGAGGAAATGTCTGTAACAGTCCTGTATTACCAATTTTGAAACGTACTGATCCTTTCAAGCCTCCAGTGTATAGATTTGTTATCGATCTCAGAGAGGTTAATAAAATTGTGGTTCCGCAGTTTCCTGTGGTTCCAGACATTACTGCATTGTTAACGTTGATTCCTGCTACAGCCACATGGTTTTCAGTCATCGACTTGAAGAATGCCTTTTTCAGCATTCCGATAGCCGAAGAAAGCAGAGATATTTTCGGCTTCTCTCTAGGAGGTCGAAGCTTCAGGTTTAAACGTGCTCCACAAGGCTATTGTGAGAGTCCGTCCATTTACAGTCAAGCATTAAAAAGTCAGTTAGATTCCTTTGTACTTCCTCCTGGTTCTGCCTTAGTGCAGTATGTAGATGATCTTCTAGTGGCTGCCGATGACAAGGAAACTTGCAAAGCAGCTACAATTTCCTTATTGCATCATTTGTCTAGTTTGAATCACAAGGTGTCACCTTCGAAAATGCAATACTGCTGCCAAGAAGTGACCTACCTAGGTCATCTCTTGTCAAAGGAGGGAAGGAAGTTGACCCCAGAGAGAATAAAAGCAATTATGCAGATGAGTGTTCCCCGCACACAGAGAGAAGTACGTGCCTTTTTAGGTATTACCTCATACTGTAGGCAGTGGATCCCAAATTTTTCTCTTTTGGCAAAACCATTGGTAGCTTTGACTGGGAAAAATGTTCCGAGTCCGGTGCCATGGTCTGCTGAATGTCAGGAGAGTTTTTCTGAGTTACGAAATGCACTGTGTTCAGCTCCAGTGTTGGGTACACCCGATTACAATAAGCCATTCACGCTCTATGTTCACGAAAGAGAAGGTTGCGCGTTGAGTGTTCTGACACAGAAATTTGGTGATAAACAACGCCCTTGTGCGTATTTTTCATCAACATTAGATCCGGTAGCTAGAGCGTTGCCTAGTTGTTTGAGAGCTACAGCGGCATCTGCAGCTTCCATTCGACAATCTGCTGGTTTGGTGATGAACAACATGCTAGTGGTCATGGTTCCTCATGCTGTGGACACACTCATGAACTGAACCAAGACGCAACACCTTACCAGTGCTAGATTATCAGGCTATGAGCTGACACTGTTAGCGAGTCATATTCAGATCAAAAGATGCAATGTATTGAATCCAGCAACATTGTTGCCGACTAATCAGGAGTCGAGTGATTCTGAACCCCATGATTGCTGTTTCAGAACCGAGGAGGAGACAAAAGGACGAATTGATTTAAAAGACACTCCGTTGTCAGATCCAGATGGCACATTGTATGTTGATGGGTCATGCTTTAAATTGGAGAATGGTGATGTGACTGCCGCTTACGCAGTAACGACTTTGAGTACGATTGTGGAGACTGCGAGAGTGAGTCAGAATTCTGCCCAAGCTGCAGAATTGATAGCACTAACGAGAGCGTGTGTTTTAGGTAAGAGAAAGAGAGTGAATGTGTTCACAGATAGTCAGTACGCGTTCGGCGTGGCCCATAGTTTTGGCCGTTTGTGGAAAGAAAGAGGTTTCATTACGTCCCATGGGACTAAGATTCAACATGGTCAGCTAGTTAACGACTTGTTGGAATCTCTAACCTTGCCAACTGAAGTTGCGATTGTGAAATGCAGTGCTCATAAAGCAATCACGGATGATGTTGGTCGTGGAAATGCTTTTGCTGATGAAACCGCTAAACAATCAGCTAGAAATATGATGAGTAGAATGTATGTTGCAACATCTGCAAGATGGATTTCGGAGTCTGGAATGTGTGAGGACACAGTGGAAAGTGTGAAAGAAATTCAGAAAGAGGCGACTGAGGAAGAAAAGCTTGCATGGAAAGAGAGTACGGGTAAATTGGACTCGAGTGGATGTTGGATTGACTTGTCGGAACAACAGCGTTGGATGTTGCCTGATGCGTATGTGCTTGCAGTAGTAACGATGGCGCATGGAGCAGCGCACATCAGTTCTAAAGGGATTTGTAAGATGTTGGCTCCAGTCTGGAAGAATGATGGGATTAGTAAGTGTGCAGAGAGAGTGGTGAAAAATTGTATGGTATGCCTGATGCATAATCCTGGCAAGGGAGTCCCCACACCTGCTGGTCACTTCGCTCCTCCTTCCTGCCCCTTTGAAGTGATTCAGTTAGACTTCATTCACATGGATCGTTGCAACAACCTAAAGTACGTCCTAGTGGTAGTTTGTGCTTTCTCCAGATGGATCGAAGCATATCTACTGAAGGACAACACTGCACTGTCAACTGCCAAAATTCTTCTCAAGGAATACTTCCCTAGGTACAGTATGCCACGGATTGTCTGGTCAGATAACGGAAGTGAGTTCGTAGGGAAAGTTATGCAGAGTGTGTGTGCCGGTTTAGGGATCAAACAGAAGTTTCACAGTGCGAACCATCCCCAGTCCGCTGGTTTAGTTGAGGGTTACAATGGCACCCTCAAACTAAAACTTGCTAAAATACAAGCATCCACAGGTTTGTCCTGGCCAGATGCACTACCCTTGGCTTTGTTATCTACGAGAGCGACTGTACATTCTAGAGTAGGGCTTAGTCCATACGAAATAGTTTTTGGTCGTCCCGCTAATGTTTGGGGAGTGCCAAGGCCAAAAGAATTCTGTTCTCTGGAATATCCAATGTTGATTGATTACCTTTACGACTTGACTGCTAAATTGAGTCTTATTCACCAACAGGTTTTCGATGCATTGCCAAAGCCACCGGAGAGTCCAGGTCATCAGCTGAAACCTGGAGATCAAGTCGTCGTACGCAACTTTGCAAGGACGAAAAATCTTCAACCCAGATTCGTCGGCCCATACCAGGTGCTGCTAGCAACGAGAACTGCTATTCGTGTGGCCGGACGAAAGAATTGGATACACACGACACACGTCAAACGTGTGCCCTTGCCACTTCCTTACGATAACTGGGTGAAGAAGGGAATTGGTGCCTCTGAGTTTGAACAAATACCCAAGTTTATCCCTTTCAGCGATGCCGAACTAATAACTGACACATCGAACTCTGGCTCTCCTCCTGAAACTGCTCCTTTGAATTCTGAACATTTGTCCTCTGCATCAGAAGAAACTTTGCCATCTGCGAACTTGAACATTGCAACCCCTGCTGAAAATACACTGTTTCCAGATCAAACAGCTCCTGCAAAACTGAGATACAATTTACGGTCTCGCAATATGGACAAATAAAGCAGGAAACTGCCTATTTTACACATTTGAATTTTGACACTTTGCCTCCAGCCAGGAAGTTTGCTATTGTTTTGTTGTTTTAAAAATTGCCTTGCCGTCTGGGTAGCCGTAGGGTCGTGGCTGTGTGCCTAGTTGAATCTGCGGGGGTCAGACACTAGGTCGATCTTTCTGTTAGTTCTGGGATCTCCCAGGGCTGATAGAGGCATTTTCATCTACGTACACATCATCAGTGGTCGCAAGCGGATTGTAGAAGATGGAGCTTCCTGAGCTGCAACGGGAGAATGTAATTTATGTTCGCAGAAACAGTCTTTACAAAATTCTTCACAGCAAATGTTTTCTAATGCAATGTGCCATTACATTTTTGATTGTTTTGATAACGTTGGTGGGTGGAATCGTCTTTGGTGTGAATTTAATTTTTATGCCAGTAACGACAGTACCTCCCCTTGACCCTGCTACTTCTACTGTTTCTTCTATGCATTCTTTTCACTCATTTCCTGAACATGAGCAAGCTCGACGCTCAGAATTCATCAATAACACATTTGTACAGCTCTTGCACCAACACCAACTGGTAGTTAACACTACAGACTGCTGGGTGTGTGGCTTGATACCCCACACTATGGATAAAGGCATTCCCTATCTAGTTTTGCCTTTTAGCTATAATGGATAATTTCAGGCCTTCCAGACCATTTTTGCCTATGCCCTTGAGACCTATCCTCCGCGTCCACCACGTTCCACTAAATACAACTCTGTCAACAAAGCTTTAGTCCAGGGAATTATTGACATGATTAAAGACGTCAATAATACTCCATCTTACCCTAGAGATGAATTACGGGTATATTTGAGTTGGAACTCTACAGAGTATCGCCTCAGTTTGGGAGAAAGCAAGCGTAAAAGCTCCACTCCAGTCTGGGTCGTACCTCACCGAGGTCAAGTCTGTTTGCAGGGAAATGGGAGGAATCCGAGAGCTCAGCTAGGGAAGAGTGAGTGCGTTGAGACCTATGTGTTTCCGTCTAACTCTTCCCCTGCCTTTCTTACTTCTAGGGGTACCTACTTCATCTGTCAGAACAGAGCGTATACATGGTTGCCTGCTGACTTTTCAGGTTCGTGTTATATTGCTTGATTGTTGCCTCCAACATACACTGCTTCTTCTGATTATCACAAGACCAGAGTAGCAAGAGGTGTCTTCAGCAAGGAAGATACCGCTGGTCAGGAAGCTGGAGACTTCTTTAAAGGTTTCCTTCCGTTCTGGGGGCCTATGGCCAATAGTAGAAATATACGTCAGCTAACACGGGTAGTTGAATCTACTATTACCGAAACTGCTGGTGCCCTTAGCAACTTGACAGCTGAGCTTCAGGCGGATCGTCTCATGACGTTGCAGAACCGTATGGTTCTAGACGTAATACTTGCAGATCGAGGTGGGGTATGCAGAATGATCCAATCGAGCTGCTGTGTTTTTATTCCCAATAATGCTCCAACTGTCTATGAGGCGATCTCTAAGCTACACAAGATTTCCGACTCTATACATGTAGACAAGGGAAACTGGTCCTTCATGGAGTGGTTTTGGACTCTGATATCAGCGTGGGGATGGAAAGTTCTGATGGTCATTGGTGTCATCTTAGTATTCCTGTTCTCGTGCTGCCTAATTATCCAGTGTGGTCCAGCTTTGTGTAGTCTTTGTGCTGCAACCTGTTTCAGAAAACCACCTGCGTTTGGAGAAAAGGCGCGAGAGAGGATGATGATACAACAACATGTCACTGACCTGATGAGCATAGAGTTAGACTCTGACATAGACTAAGTAATTGCCTATGTAAGGGCAAAAGGAGGGTCTGAGGTTCCGTGATGATTTGAACCCGTGTTTTCAACATTGTCGTAAATACATATTTTTGGTATCAGTGAACCGCAAATGGTCCATTTAGCATATCCCGGTGTTTTAGCTATGCTACGAGCAAGAGTACTTCTGTTAGAAACACATTTCTGATCTACCCATGGCGTCCATCTTAGATTATGGCAGCCATTTTGTGTTTCTTGCCCTCACATAGACAATGGACACGCAATGACCTCTGATCACTTCATTTCGATTAAGGACACGTAGGCTTTAGCCGGAGATTCACCTCTCGAGTAACACATGCACCTTAGAACAGAACACGCCATGACTGCATGACTCGACAGAAACTGCCTCCTCTGCCTGAGGCCAGTCCTGCTATACTGGTTCTCGTGTTCGTTGGCCTGATCATGATTAGGCGGCCGAAGCTGGTAGCCTTGCCCATTTACGACCCACAAACATCTCTTATCCTGCTTTTCTATCTTCTACACCTGGCTCTGCTCCTTTCCTTCTGGGCCTTTATTAGGGGGAGGTAACGAAATTTACGATGAGGCGGTCCGGCTCCTGAATGAGAAGTTGACATGGGATTATGATGGAACAGTGGGAACCCCTCGTTCGTAATGTTGTGACATCAGATATTGTCGACGATTCCTGTGCAACGCCAAATATTTATTGTTTAGGACACAAAGGTTTGGGAATGTACTAACATATAAAGAATTTGCCCGAAGCCCAATATTCAGTATATAAGGAGCAACCCTCTTTGTACAAATCGAACAGGCTCCTAGATTCTGCCCGTGTGTAGTTTCTGTGACTTCTGTGTCCCTGCAGTAATAAACCTTTGGTCTTTGACGCCACCATCGAGAAGCCCGTGTTTCTGTTTATTTGTGCACCGAGACAGGTAGAACTCCGGGGTCTTCGGGTGTTATCCCTGACACCTCTGGACGGAACCAAAAAGTCCAGAACTCCAATTCCAGTCATCTTCAGCACGGCTTGCTTGAAACCAGTGGTGTGGAGTGCATGGGACTCACGTCTGAGCATACCCATCCCACTCGGGGTGACAAATGCAAAAACCACAGGTGATGGACAGAATGCAGAACAATGTCATACATTCACCCCAGTACAGAGATCTGGGCCTAAATCCATCATTTTTTTGCACCGCACACCACCCCAGTTCAGACATGCCCATATTCAAATCAGTCTGACCCTGTGCCTCATGGTAACAGTCCAGCCCGAACTGCCAAGCCATGCCTTCCCTGGACCGGAAACAAGCTTCCGAGGACCGGTTTCTGGCATTCCAGCCGTCTTCAGCCCGGCTTGCTCGAATCCAGTGGTGTGGAGTGCATGGGACTCACGTCTGAGCATACCCATCCCACTTGGGGTGACAAATGCAAAAACCATAGGTGATGCACAGAATGCAGAACAATGTCATACATTCACCCCAGTACAGAGATCTGGGCCTAAATCCATCGTGATTTTTCTCCCCTTACCACACCAGTTCAGACATGGCCATTTGCAAATAGGTCTGACCCTGTGCCTCATGGGAACAGTCCAGCCCGAACTGCCAAGCCATGCCTTCCCTGGACCGGAAACACGCTTCCGAGGACCGGTTTCTGGCATTCCAGCTGCCTTCAGCCCGGCTTGCTTGAATCCAGTGGTGTGGAGTGCATAGGACTCACGTCTGAGCATACCCATCCCACTCGAGGTGACAAATGCAAAAGCCACAGGTGATGGACAGAATGCAGAACAATGTCATACATTCACCCCAGTACAGAGATCTGGGTCTAAATCCATTGTTTTTTTGCACCCCACACCACCCCAGTTCAGACATGGCCATATGCAAATCAGTCTGACCCTGTGCCTCTTGGGAACAGTCCAGCCCGAACTGCCAAGCCATGCCTTCCCTGGACTGGAAACAAGCTTCCGAGGGCCGGTTTCTGACATTCCAGCCGTCTTCAGCCCGGCTTACATGAATCCAGTGGCGTGGAGTGCATGGGACTCACGTCTGAGCATACCCATCCCACTCGGGGTGACAAATGCAAAAACCACAGGTGATAGACAGAATGCAGAACAATGTCATACATTCACCCCAGTACAGAGATCTGGGCATAAATCCATCGTTTTTTTGCACCCCATACCACCCCAGTGCAGACATGGCCATATGCAAATCAGTCTGACCCTGTGCCTCATGGGAACAGTCCAGCCCGAACTGCCACGCCATGCCTTCCCTGGACCAGAAACAAGCTTCCGAGGACCGGTTTCTGGCATTCCAGCCATCTTCAGCCCGGCTTGCTTGAAACCAGTTGTGTGGAGTGCATGGGACTCACGGCTGGGCATACCCATCCCACTCGGGGTGACAAATGCAAAAACCACAGGTGATGGACAGAATGCAGAACAATGTCATACATTCACCCCAGTACAGAGATCTGGGCCTAAATCCATCGTTTTTTGCACCCCAAACAACCCCAGTTCAGACATGAACATATGCAAATCAGTCTGACCCTGTGCCTCATAGGGAAATGTCCAGCCCGAACTGCCAAGCCATGCCTTCTCTGGACCAGAAACAAGCTTCCGAAGACCGGTTTCTGGCATTCCAGTCTTCTTCAGCCCGGCTTGCTTGAAACCAGTGGTGTGGAGTGCATGGGACTCACGTCTGAGCATACCCATCCCACTCGGGGTGACAAATGCAAAAACCACAGGTGATGGACAGAATGCAGAACAATGTCATACATTCACCCCAGTACAGAGATCTGGGCCTAAATCCATCATTTTTTTGCACCGCACACCACCCCAGTTCAGACATGGCCATATTCAAATCAGTCTGACCCTGTGCCTGATGGGAACAGTCCAGCCTGAACTGCCAAGCCGTGCCTTCCCTGGACCGGAAACAAGCTTCCGAGGACCGGTTTCAGCATTCCAGCCGTCTTCAGCCCGGCTTGCTTGAATCCAGTGGTGTGGAGTACATGGGACTCATGTCTGAGCATACCCATCCCCCTCGGGGTGACAAATGCAAAAACCACAGGTGATGGACAGAATGCAGAACAATGTCATACATTCACCCCAGTACAGAGATCTGGGCCTAAATCCATCGTTTTTTTGCACCCCATACCACCCCAGTTCAGACATGAACATATGCAAATCAGTCTGACCCTGTGCCTGATGGGAACAGTCCAGCCTGAACTGCCAAGCCGTGCCTTCCCTGGACCGGAAACAAGCTTCCGAGGACCGGTTTCAGCATTCCAGCCGTCTTCAGCCCGGCTTGCTTGAATCCAGTGGTGTGGAGTACATGGGACTCACGTCTTAGCATACCCATCCCCCTCGGGGTGACAAATGCAAAAACCACAGGTGATGGACAGAATGCAGAACAATGTCATACATTCACCCCAGTACAGAGATCTGGGCCTAAATCCATCGTTTTTTTGCACCCCATACCACCCCAGTTCAGACATGAACATATGCAAATCAGTCTGACCCTGTGCCTCATGGGAACAGTCCAGCCCGAACTGCCAAGCCATGCCTTCCCCCGACCAGAAACAAGCTTCCGAAGACCGGTTTCTGGCATTCCAGTCGTCTGCAGCCCGGCTTGCTTGAATCCAGTAGTGTGGAGTGCATGGTACTCACGTCTGAGCATACCCATCCCACTCAGGGTGACAAATGCAAAAACCACAGGTGATGGACAGAATGCAGAACAATGTCATACATTCACCCCAGTACAGAGATCTGGGCCTAAATCCATCGTTTTTTTGCACCCCACACCTCCCCAGTTCAGACATGGCCATATGCAAATCAGTCTGACCCTGTGCCTCATGGGAACAGTCCAGCCGAGCTGCCAAGCCATGCATTCCCTGGACCGGAAACAAGCTTCCGAGGACCGGTTTCTGGCATTCCAGCCGTCTTCAGCCCGGCTTGCTTGAATCCAGTGGTTTGGAGTGCATGGGACTCACGTCTGAGCATACCCATCCCACTCAGGGTGACAAATGCAAAAACCACAGGTGATGGACAGAATGCAGAACAATGTCATACATTCACCCCAGTACAGAGATCTGGGCCTGAATCCATCGTTTTTTGCTCCCCACACCACCCCAGTTCAGACATGACCATATGCAAAACAGTCTGACCCTGTGCCTCATGGGAACAGTCCAGCCCGAACTGCCAAGCCATGCCTTCCCTGGACCAGAAACAAGCTTCCGAAGACCGGTTTCTGGCACTCCAGCCGTCTTCAGCCCGGCTTGCTTGAATCCAGTGGTGTGGAGTGCATGGGACTCACGTCTGAGCATACCCATCCCACTCGGGGGGACAAATTAAAAAAAAAAACAGGTGATGGACAGAATGCAGAACAATGTCATACACTCACCCCAGTACAGAGATCTGCGCCTAAATCCATCGTTTTTTTGCACCCCACACCGCCCCAGTTCAGACATGACCATATGCAAATCAGTCTGACCCTGTGCCTCATGGGAACAGTCCAGCCCGAACTGCCAAGCCATGCCTTCCCTGGACCAGAAACAAGCTTCCGAAGACCGGTTTCTGGCATTCCAGCCGTCTGCAGCACGGCTTGCTTGAATCCAGTAGTGTGGAGTGCATGGCACTCACGTCTGAGCATACCCATCCCACTCGGGGTGACTAATGCAAAAACCACAGGTGATGGACAGAATGCAGAACAATGTCATACATTAACCCCAGCACAGAGATCTGGGCCTAAATCCATCGTTTTTTGCGCCCCACACCACCCCAGTTCAGACATGGCCATATGCAAATCAGTCTGACCCTGTGCCTCATGGGAACAGTCCAGCCCGAACTGCCAAGCCATGCCTTCCCTGGACCGGAAACAAGCTTCCGAGGACCGGTTTCTGGCATTCCAGCCGTCTTCAGCCCGGCTTGCTTGAATCCAGTGGTGTGGAGTGCATGGGACTCACGTCTGAGCATACCCATCCCACTCGGGGTGACAAATGCAAAAACCACAGGTGATGGACAGAATGCAGAACAATGTCATACATTCACCCCAGTACAGAGATCTGGGCCTAAATCCATCGTTTTTTTGCACCCCACACCACCCCAGTTCAGACATGACCATATGCAAATCAGTCTGACCCTGTGCCTCATGGGAACAGTCCAGCCCGAACTGCCAAGCCATGCCTTCCCTGGACCAGAAACAAGCTTCTGAAGACCGGTTTCTGGCATTCCAGCCGTCTGCAGCCCGGCTTGCTTGAATCCAGTAGTGTGGAGTGCATGGCACTCACGTCTGAGCATACCCATCCCACTCGGGGTGACAAATGCAAAAACCACAGGTGATGGACAGAATGCAGAACAATGTCATACATTAACCCCAGCACAGAGATCTGGGCCTAATCCATTGTTTTTTGCGCCCCACAACACCCCAGTTCAGACATGGCCATATGCAAATCAGTCTGACCCTGTGCCTCATGGGAACAGTCCAGCCCGAACTGCAAAGCCATGCCTTCCCTGGACCGGAAACAAGCTTCCGAGGACCGTTTCTGGCATTCCAGCCGTCTTCAGCCCGGCTTGCTTGAATCCAGTGGTGTGGAGTGCATGGGACTCACATCTGAGCATACCCATCCCACTCGGGGTGACAAATGCAAAAACCACAGGTGATGGACAGAATGCAGAACAATGTCATACATTCACCCCAGTACAGAGATCCGGGCCTAAATCCATTGTTTATTTGCACCCCATACCTCCCCAGTTCAGACATGGCCATATGCAAATCAGTCTGACCCTTTGCCTCACGGGAACAGTCCAGCCGAACTTCCAAGCCATGCCTTCCCTGGACCGGAAACAAGCTTCCGAGTACCGGTTTCTGGCATTCCAGCCTTCTTCAGCCCGGCTTGCTTGAATCAAGTGGTGTGGAGTGTATGGGACTAACGTCTGAGTATACCCATCCCACTCGGGGTGACAAATGCAAAAACCACAGGTGATGGACAGAATGCAGAACAATGTCATACATTCACCCCAGTGCAGAGATCTGGGCCTAAATCCATTGTGTTTTTTGCACCCCACACCACCCCAGTTCAGACATGGCCATATGCAAATCAGTCTGACCCTGTGCCTCATGGGAACAGTCCAGCCCGAACTGCCACGCCATGCCTTCCCTGGACCAGAAACAAGCTTCAGAAGATCGATTTCTAGCATTCCAGCCGTCTTCAGCCAGGCTTGCTTGAATCCAGTGGTGTGGAATGCATGGCACTCAAGTCTGAGCATACCCATCACACTCGGGGTGACAAATGCAAAAACCACAGGTGATGGACAGAATGCAGAACAATGTCATACATTCACCCCAGTACAGAGATCTGGGCCTAAATCCATCGTTTTTGCACCCCAAACAACCCCAGTTCAGACATGAACATATGCAAATCAGTCTGACCCTGTGCCTCATAGGGAAATGTCCAGCCTGAACTGCCAAGCCGTGCCTTCCCTGGACCGGAAACAAGCTTCCGAGGACCGGTTTCTGGCATTCCAGCCGTCTTCAGCCCGGCTTGCTTGAATCCAGTGGTGTGGAGTACATGGGACTCACGTCTGAGCATACCCATCCCCCTCGGGGTGACAAATGCAAAAACCACAGGTGATGGACAGAATGCAGAACAATGTCATACATTCACCCCAGTACAGAGATCTGGGCCTAAATCCATCGTTTTTTTGCACCCCATACCACCCCAGTTCAGACATGAACATATGCAAATCAGTCTGACCCTGTGCCTCATGGGAACAGTCCAGCCCGAACTGCCAAGCCATGCCTTCCCTGGACCAGAAACAAGCTTCTGAAGACCGGTTTCTGGCATTCCAGTCGTCTGCAGCCCGGCTTGCTTGAATCCAGTAGTGTGGAGTGCATGGCACTCACGTCTGAGCATACCCATCCCACTCAGGGTGACAAATGCAAAAACCACAGGTGATGGACAGAATGCAGAACAATGTCATACATTCACCCCAGTACAGAGATCTGGGCCTAAATCCATCGTTTTTTTGCACCCCACACCTCCCCAGTTCAGACATGGCCATATGCAAATCAGTCTGACCCTGTGCCTCATGGGAACAGTCCAGCCGAGCTGCCAAGCCATGCCTTCCCTGGACCGGAAACAAGCTTCCGAGGACCGGTTTCTGGCATTCCAGCCGTCTTCAGCCCGGCTTGCTTGAATCCAGTGGTTTGGAGTGCATGGGACTCACGTCTGAGCATACCCATCCCACTCAGGGTGACAAATGCAAAAACCACAGGTGATGGACAGAATGCAGAACAATGTCATACATTCACCCCAGTACAGAGATCTGGGCCTGAATCCATCGTTTTTTGCTCCCCACACCACCCCAGTTCAGACATGACCATATGCAAAACAGTCTGACCCTGTGCCTCATGGGAACAGTCCAGCCCGAACTGCCAAGCCATGCCTTCCCTGGACCAGAAACAAGCTTCCGAAGACCGGTTTCTGGCACTCCAGCCGTCTTCAGCCCGGCTTGCTTGAATCCAGTGGTGTGGAGTGCATGGGACTCACGTCTGAGCATACCCATCCCACTCGGGGGGACAAATTCAAAAACACCAGGTGATGGACAGAATGCAGAACAATGTCATACACTCACCCCAGTAGAGAGATCTGCGCCTAAATCCATCGTTTTTTTGCTCCCCACACCACCCCAGTTCAGACATGACCATATGCAAATCAGTCTGACCCTGTGCCTCATGGGAACAGTCCAGCCCGAACTGCCAAGCCATGCCTTCCCTGGACCAGAAACAGGCTTCCGAAGACCGGTTTCTGGCATTCCAGCCGTCTGCAGCCCGGCTTGCTTGAATCCAGTAGTGTGGAGTGCATGGCACTCACGTCTGAGCATACCCATCCCACTCGGGGTGACAAATGCAAAAACCACAGGTGATGGACAGAATGCAGAACAATGTCATACATTAACCCCAGCACAGAGATCTGGGCCTAAATCCATCGTTTTTTGCGCCCCACACCACCCCAGTTCAGACATGGCCATATGCAAATCAGTCTGACCCTGTGCCTCATGGGAACAGTCCAGCCCGAACTGCCAAGCCATGCCTTCCCTTGACCAGAAACAAGCTTCCGAAGACCGGTTTCTGGCATTCCAGCCGTCTGCAGCCCGGCTTGCTTGAATCCAGTAGTGTGGAGTGCATGGCACTCACGTCTGAGCATACCCATCCCACTCGGGGTGACAAATGCAAAAACCACAGGTGATGGACAGAATGCAGAACAATGTCATACATTAACCCCAGCACAGAGATCTGGGCCTAAATCCATTGTTTTTTGCGCCCCACAACACCCCAGTTCAGACATGGCCATATGCAAATCAGTCTGACCCTGTGCCTCATGGGAACAGTCCAGCCCGAACTGCCAAGCCATGCCTTCCCTGGACCGGAAACAAGCTTCCGAGGACCGTTTCTGGCATTCCAGCCGTCTTCAGCCCGGCTTGCTTGAATCCAGTGGTGTGGAGTGCATGGGACTCACGTCTGAGCATACCCATCCCACTCGGGGTGACAAATGCAAAAACCACAGGTGATGGACAGAATGCAGAACAATGTCATACATTCACCCCAGTACAGAGATCCGGGCCTAAATCCATTGTTTATTAGCACCCCATACCTCCCCAGTTCAGACATGGCCATATGCAAATCAGTCTGACCCTTTGCCTCACGGGAACAGTCCAGCCGAACTTCCAAGCCATGCCTTCCCTGGACCGGAAACAAGCTTCCGAGTACCGGTTTCTGGCATTCCAGCCTTCTTCAGCCCGGCTTGCTTGAATCAAGTGGTGTGGAGTGTATGGGACTAACGTCTGAGCATACCCATCCCACTCGGGGTGACAAATGCAAAAACCACAGGTGATGGACAGAATGCAGAACAATGTCAAACATTCACCCCAGTGCAGAGATCTGGGCCTAAATCCATCGTTTTTTTGCACCCCACACCACCCCAGTTCAGACATGGCCATATGCAAATCAGTCTGACCCTGTGCCTCATGGGAACAGTCCAGCCCGAACTGCCACGCCATGCCTTCCCTGGACCGGAAACAAGCTTCAGAAGATCGATTTCTAGCATTCCAGCCGTCTTCAGCCAGGCTTGCTTGAATCCAGTGGTGTGGAATGCATGGCACTCAAGTCTGAGCATACCCATCACACTCGGGGTGACAAATGCAAAAACCACAGGTGAGGGACAGAATGCAGAACAATGTCATACATTCACCCCAGTACAGAGATCTGGGCCTAAATCCATCGTTTTTTGCACCCCAAACAACCCCAGTTCAGACATGAACATATGCAAATCAGTCTGACCCTGTGCCTCATAGGGAAATGTCCAGCCCGAACTGCCAAGCCATGCCTTCCCTGGACCAGAAACAAGCTTCCGAAGACCGGTTTCTGGCATTCCAGTATTCTTCAGCCCGGCTTGCTTGAAACTAGTGGTGTGGAGTGCATGGGACTCCCGTCTGAGCATACCCATCCCACTCGGGGTGACAAATGCAAAAACCACAGGTGATGGACAGAATGCAGAACAATGTCATACATTCACCCCAGTACAGAGATCCGGGCCTAAATCCATCATTTTTTTGCACCGCACACCACCCCAGTTCAGACATGGCCATATTCAAATCAGTCTGACCCTGTGCCTCATGGGAACAGTCCAGCCCGAACTGCCAAGCCATGCCTTCCCTGGACCAGAAACAAGCTTCCGAAGACAGGTTTCTGGCATTCCAGCCGTCTGCAGCCCGGCTTGCTTGAATCCAGTAGTGTGGAGTGCATGGCACTCACGTCTGAGCATACCCATCCCACTCGGGGTGACAAATGCAAAAACCACAGGTGATGGACAGAATGCAGAACAATGTCATACATTAACCCCAGCACAGAGATCTGGGCCTAAATCCATCGTTTTTTGCGCCCCACACCACCCCAGTTCAGACATGGCCATATGCAAATCACTCTGACCCTGTGCCTCATGGGAACAGTCCAGCCCGACCTGCCAAGCCATGCCTTCCCTGGACCGGAAACAAGCTTCCGAGGACCGGTTTCTGGCATTCCAGCCGTCTTCAGCCCGGCTTGCTTGAATCCAGTGGTGTGGAGTGCATGGGACTCACGTCTGAGCATACCCATCCCACTCGGGGTGACAAATGCAAAAACCACAGGTGATGGACAGAATGCAGAACAATGTCATACATTCACCCCAGTACAGAGATCTGGGCCTAAATCCATCGTTTTTTTGCACCCCACACCACCCCAGTTCAGACATGACCATATGCAAATCAGTCTGACCCTGTGCCTCATGGGAACAGTCCAGCCCAAACTGCCAAGCCATGCCTTCCCTGGACCAGAAACAAGCTTCCGAAGACCGGTTTTTGGCATTCCAGCCATCTGCAGCCCGGCTTGCTTGAATCCAGTGGTGTGGAGTGCATGGGACTCACGTCTGAGCATACCCATCCCACTCGGGGTGACAAATGCAAAAACCACAGGTGATGGACAGAATGCAGAACAATGTCATACATTCACCCCAGTACAGAGATCTGGGCCTAAATCCATTGTTTATTTGCACCCCACACCTCCCCAGTTCAGACATGGCCATATGCAAATCAGTCTGACCCTGTGCCTCACGGGAACAGTCCAGCCGAACTTCCAAGCCATGCCTTCCCTGGACCGGAAACAAGCTTCCGAGTACCGGTTTCTGGCATTCCAGCCTTCTTCAGCCCGGCTTGCTTGAATCAAGTGGTGTGGAGTGTATGGGACTAACGTCTGAGCATACCCATCCCACTCGGGGTGACAAATGCAAAAACCACAGGTGATGGACAGAATGCAGAACAATGTCATACATTCACCCCAGTGCAGAGATCTGGGCCTAAATCCATCGTTTTTTTGCACCCCACACCACCCCAGTTCAGACATGGCCATATGCAAATCAGTCTGACCCTGTGCCTCATGGGAACAGTCCAGCCCGAACTGCCACGCCATGCCTTCCCTGGACCAGAAACAAGCTTCAGAAGATCGATTTCTAGCATTCCAGCCGTCTTCAGCCAGGCTTGCTTGAATCCAGTGGTGTGGAATGCATGGCACTCAAGTCTGAGCATACCCATTCCACTCGGGGTGACAAATGCAAAAACCACAGGTGATGGACAGAATGCAGAACAATGTCATACATTCACCCCAGTACAGAGATCCGGGCCTAAATCCATCGTTTTTTTGCACCCCACACCCCCCCAGTTCAGACATGGCCATATGCAAATCAGTCTGACCCTGTGCCTCATGGGAACAGTCCAGCCGAACTGCCAAGCCATGCCTTCCCTGGACCGGAAACAAGCTTCAGATTAACGGTTTCTGGCATTCCAGCCGTCTTCAGCCCGGCTTGCTTGAATCAAGTGGTGTGGAGTGCCTGGGACTCACGTCTGAGCATACCCATCCCACTCGGGGTGACAAATGCAAAAACCACAGGTGATGGACAGAATGCAGAACAATGTCATACATTCACCCCAGTACAAGGATCTGGACCTAAATCCATCGTTTTTTTGCACCCCACACCACCCCAGTTCAGACATTGCCATATGCAAATCAGTCTGACCCTGTGCCTCATGGGAACAGTCCAGCCCGAACTGGCAAGCCATGCCTTCCCTGGACCGGAAACAAGCTTCGGATTAACGGTTTCTGGCATTCCAGCCGTCTTCAGCCCGGCTTGCTTGAATCAAGTGGTGTGGAGTGCCTGGGACTCACGTCTGAGCATACCCATCCCACTCGGGGTGACAAATGCAAAAACCACAGGTGATGGACAGAATGCAGAACAATGTCATACATTCACCCCAGTACAAGGATCTGGACCTAAATCCATCGTTTTTTTGCACCCCACACCACCCCAGTTCAGACATTGCCATATGCAAATCAGTCTGACCCTGTGCCTCATGGGAACAGTCCAGCCCGAACTGGCAAGCCATGCCTTCCCTGGACCGGAAACAAGCTTCCGAGGACCGGTTTCTGGCATTCCAGCCGTCTTCAGCCCGGCTTGCTTGAATCAAGTGGTGTGGAGTGCCTGGGACTCACGTCTGAGCATACCCATCCCACTCGGGGTGACAAATGCAAAAACCACAGGTGATGGACAGAATGCAGAACAATGTCATACATTCACCCCAGTGCAAGGATCTGGGCCTAAATCCATCGTTTTTTGCACCCCACACCACCCCAGTTCAGACCTTGCCATATGCAAATCAGTCTGACCCTGTGCCTCATGGGAACAATCCAGCCCGAACTGCCAAGCCATGCCTTCCCTGGCCCGGGAACAAGCTTCCGAGGACCGGTTCCTGGCATTCCAGCCGTCTTCAGCTCGGCTTGCTTAAATCCAATGGTGTAGAGTGAACTGGGGAGGTGTGGAGTGCAAAAAAACGATGGATTTAGTCCCAGATCTCTGTACTCTGTGATTTGAGATGTCATCAGTGATGTCATGAGTGATGTCACTTACCATGTCATGAGTGATGTAATATGTGAGGTCCTCAGCAGTGCATTGCGGGGGCACGTGTTATAGTTAGCTGAACTAACTATAACAGGGAATTTCTATGGTTTTGTACGAGTGAAATGTCCAACTAACTATACCGCCCCTGAACCCTATGGTTTTTCAAGGGAATTTCAATGTTTTTTAAATGCTAATTTCTGATTATAATGTGCCTGAAACCTATGTTTTTTTCAGTGACTTTCAAAGGTTTTTCAAATGCTAGTTTCTAACTATGCCTACAGAGGTAGGACATGTGAAGAAAGAAGAAAAACGCAGGAAGAAGCAAGACATGTGCAGAAAGAACCAACAAAAAGTGGCCTTGTTGCAAAATCCTCCTGTGCCCACTACTTTTTTCAGACGGGTACTCGTGGTAACTGACTCTGACAAACCAGACCTAGAGCTAGTGCTATGGTAAAAGACACTTAGAATACAGTGAAAACACCTACATACACTCGGGAACACTATGCGCTGGGGTACCCCTATGATTATCATGGCTTCCTCTGTAAGGCGTAATTACATATTAGGGCAGGGGGATTAAAACTACCACTTAACACGCACTACAGGGCGCGTTTGCACAGTGGTGAAGGAAGGGGGGGCCTGTGGTGAAATGTGTGCAAACACGCCCTGTGGCTGTTTTAAGCTGGGAGATTAAGTCCCCTTGCATACTGTCGTCCCTGGGGTCCAACTAGCCATCCTTGTACCAACAGTAAGTGCCACAGAGCTGCATTGCAGAGAGGTGTAAAAAGGGGCATGACCTAGACCACCTCTCTGCAACGCAGCGCAGTTGCGCTAACTGGAAGCACCTGGTGGGCTAGTTGGCCCCCAGGGGCGCTCAGGATTGAAAGGAAATTAATTGCCCAATGTTAAACGCGTCACAGGGTGTGTTTGCACACATGGCACCTCAGCCCTGCCCCTTCCCTTCACCACTGTGCAAAGGCGCCCCATGGGGTGTTTTAAGTTGGGGGACTAAGTCTTCCTAAATCCTGAGGACCCCTGGGGGCCAAGTAGTCTACCAGGTTCCTCCAGTAAGGGCCACAGAGCTATGCTGCAGAGAGGAGTAAAAAGTGGCATGGCCTGGACCACCTCTCTGCAACGCAGCGGAGTGGAACTTACTGGAAGCACCTTGTGGGCTAGTTGGCCCCAGGAGCCCTCGGGATTGAAAGGGAATTAATTCCCCAACTTTTAACGTGCTACAGGGTGTGTTGCACACTTGTAACATCAGGCCACGCCCCCTCCCTGCACCACTGCGCAAACGCACCCCCTGATGCGTTGTAAATTGGGGGATTAAGTCCCCTTGAGTCCTGAAGGTCACTAGGGGTCAACTAGCCCACCATTTGCCTCCAGCAATCGCCACAGAGCTGCATTTCAGAGTGGTGTAAAAAGGGGCATGGCCTCGACCACCTCTCTGCAATGCAGTGCACTGGCACTTGCTGGAGGTAAGTGGTGGGCTAGTTGGCCCCCAGGGACCCTCAGGATTGAAGAGGAATTAATTCCCCAACTTAAAATACTCCACAGGGCGTGTTTGCACACATGTCACCTCAGGCCCTGCCCCCTCCCTTCACCACTGTGCAAACGCACCCCGTGGCGCATTTTGAGTTGCAGGATTAAGTCCCCTTGAATCCTGAGGGTCCCTGGGGTCCAACTAGCCCACCAGGTACCAGCAGTAACTGCCACAGAGCTGCGTTGCAGAGAGGTGTAAACAGGGGCATGGTCTGGACCACCTCTCTGCAATGCAGCCCTGTGGTGCTTACTGGAGGTACCTGGTGTGCTAGTGGGTCCCCAGGAACCCCAGTATTGAAGGGGAATTAATTCCCCAATTTAAAACGGCCACGGGGCGCGTTTGCAGAGTGTTTCTGGATGTGGGCGGGGCCTCTAGCACAATCGCTGTCTTTTTTTATTTTTTTGTTAGAAGGGGGCTGTGTGGCCCCCCTTCTTTCCCCTTTTTTTGGGCCCTGGGGACCCCATCCCCCAGGGTCTGATCCCTTTTTTAAAATAAAAAAAATATTGAATGTGAAGGGGGCCGCGTGGGCCCCACTCCCGTGGCCAATTCGGGCCCCGGGGACCCCATCCCCCCGGGGCATGGCCAAACATTGTTTTTTAATAGGAAGGGGGGCTGCATGGCCCCCTTACTAAGTCCTCTTTTGGTCCCTGGGACCCTTCCCCCGGGCCTGCCTTCAATTTTTTTTCAGGGGGAGGGGCCGCGTGGCCCCCTTACCGGGCCACTTCTGACCCCGGGGACCCAATCCCCTGGGGCCTGGCCATGCTTTTTTTTTATTTGGAGGGGGTCTGAATGGCCACACTCCCGGGCCACCCATGGCCCTGGGGACCCCATCCCCGGGGCCTGGCCCCTTGCTGGGGACCGTGGGGGGGGTCCCCAATCCCACCACAGTCCCTGCCGGCTACCCGCATCCTAAGGGAGCCGGCATTGCTTTTCCACAGGTGGAGCTGCTGACATGCAGCTTCCCTTGTGGAAAAGCAATCTGGTTTGGTTTTTGGAAGAGAGAGCAGGACACCTGCTCTCTCTTCCAAAAACCAAACCAGAGTTTGCATTGACAGTGCGGGAGCCACGAGGCTCCTGCCCTGTCATTAAAAACAGCAGTGTCCCAGGGTGAGCACTGCAGGACACTGCAGGAGACAGCCCTGGGGGATGGCAGTCCCCAGGGCCATCACTGGCTCCAGGAGGGTGGCTTCGCAACCCCCCTGCCAACATTAGCAAAGCTTTTATAACCACAGAGATTCTATCAAAAAAGTGAGTAAGTGAAATTTTTATAATTTTAACCATTTATAACAGGGTGCTAGGCTCTCTCTTACACATGGAAAGATGGGAGCACAATGTGCTTGTTAAAATACCCCTCACACTCTAAAAAAACAGGTAGAGTCATGCTTCATCATAGGGGTCTTCCCGCCCCTATAACGGGACGGGGCGTGCTACGACCAAACGAAATACGCGGGAGCACTAAGGTGTGACAGAGGCTATGTGTGGGTGTATAGGTGTCAGTGAAGGTGTAGGGACCTAACACTAGTGAGTGTGCAAAAAGTGAAAAAATTGAAAAAGAGTTAAAAATTCCCTGGCTTGGTAGAAAAAAACAAATTTATTAGCTTCTCCAGCTGGGAACATTAAGAAGGGGTTGTGTGGTAGAGCATTAGCTACTACCTTGTCGACATGTTTCGTAAGCAGTCCCCTACTGCTTACTCATCAGGACCAAAAAAAAAAAAAAAAAAAGTCCCTACTATTATTACTCAGTTTCTAACAAGTAATGCCTACTGTCCTATAAACAACCAACAAAAATAAGTTGGCTGTTTAGGCCTCAGGGCATGAGTTGGCCCAAGTGAAGCAGAAAAAATCGACCTAATGTGGTCTCTGTAAGGAAAAAAGAAGAGAAAAACCAACATAAATGTATGCATGGGCATTGTTTTCTGAATGGGGAAGAAAACAAACGAACAGACTTTTTCTATTCTTGTAGGGGGCCGCAATTCCAAATACTTAAAGCGGTTTTGTACTCATACATGAAATTCAGCATGTAATCATGTGTCTCTCGGCATCACTGCCCTTTATGGGAGACACCAATGGTACCGTTTTGTCGGGACCGTTATCATAGTATCGCACACACACAACATTCGTGACTCAATGCACTTACAATAGACTAACAGGAGAAAGGGGAGGGGGACCTCCTTGGTAATGTTTCTGAAATGGTAATGGTGACATACTTATCTCAGTAGTTATCAATGCCCCATGAGGTTGCAGGCGAGGGGTAATCTGCGCAGTTTACTATGAAAGACAAAGTCTCATTTTAGGTGGTTGTTTTTTAAAAAAAGCGCAGCGAAATATTTATGCTTTTATCTGCCCCCGCGACCCGTTTATTAGAGACTCGAGGTCGGAGTCTACTACTTACGTTTCTGCTGGCAAAAGAAATCATTATTCCAACCCCCGTGCACCTCCGAGGATAGCCGGGCTCGAGTGGCTCGGTTTTTTGAAAGGCTTTGTGCTTCCGCGTTTGTTGCACGCTGGGTGCCGCCCCTTTCCATGTGCTAGAGCGTCAACCAGCAAATATGGCCGCCTGTTTTTGGCACGGCGGAGGGGCAAAAAGGCGGAAGTCTTTTTTCGGTGTCAATTAAACTGATTCCGAGGTAAGCGACAATATTTTAAACCATTATTTGCACACAAGTTCCGCGTACATTGCAATTAATACAGTATATTGTGATGTATTTAGAAATAAATTTTGCTATCGGTAAAACCTCGTGGTGGCAATGGATATTTCAATAGGGGGTTGGATACTTATTACAACAATGGTTCTATATATATTGACGTTTGTGCAGTATGCTTATGAAGTATTTGTAGACTTTCCGTTGATAAGATCTCGTGGTGGCAATGACTGCTAAAGGGAGATATAGTAAAATGCTGGGCTAGCCTACAGTTGGGTCCAGGGTATATCATCATTTAATCCGTGTTTATGTGATTGGATGCGGAAAACCCATTGTTGTTCTTTTTCCAGCAGGAATCTTTCATTGCTTACCAGTTCTATTACTGTCCATTTAATTTCCTCGGGTTTGTGGTTCATTTCAAGGAAATGGTTGGTCAGTTTTGTGCTTGTTTTCCTGCATTTGATCGTGCTCTTATGTTCGCCAATCCTCACCTTGATTGCCCTGCTTGTCATGCCTACATATTCCAGTTGGCATGGGCAGGTGATCAGATATACAACATTTACACTGTTGCAGTTACTGAAGGCTCTCTGCTCCCAGACGGTGCCATTCTTGAAAGTTATTTCTTTGCTTTTTTTGGTTAGTCCACATACCCTACATCCGCCACATGGGTAGTGACCCTGGACAAAGTTGGGGTCTCTTTGTATATTGTTGTTTGATTTCGGTCTTGTGTGGACCAAAACATCCCTCAAGCTCTTTGCTTTTTTGTGTGCGAACATGGGTTTCGATATTTGTAACCCACCACTGTTCAGAATTCTCCAATTCTTGTTAATGATCTTAGTTACTAGATTGGAGCTGGTGTTGTATGTTGTCACACAGATCGGACGTTTCTCTTCCTCTTTTGCTGTTTTTTCTTCCAATAGGCTTTCCCGGCAGTTGTTTCTTGCTCGTGTATAGGCCTGGTTGATAACATGATCAGGGTACATCCGTGCTTTTAGTTTCTTTTTGAGGTCGCTTGACTGGGTTTTGAAGGTCTCAATCTCAGTGCAGTTCCTGCGTAGGCGCAGGAACTGACCATATGGTAGATTGTACCGCAGATGTTTGGGGTGGAAGCTGTTGTACATGAGAAGGCAGTTCTTGGAAGTGCTTTTAAAATGGGTCGTGGTCATCAGTCTCCCATCTTTGGGAAAAATATTTAGATCCAGGAAAACCAAGTTACTCCTGGAGACTGTACTGGTGAACCTTAGGAATTCGTCCTGCAGATTTAGCCAGGTTAGGAACTGTTCCAAACCCTTTTCATCTCCATCCCAGATGATAAGGATATCATCGATGTATCGTTTCCATAGTTTTATCTTGGGTCTGAATGGGTTATTGAGGTTCAGTATCTTTGTTACCTCTAGATGGTGTACGTACAATCCAGCTATACTAGGGGCAAATGTACTTCCCATACTGGTCCCATGCTTTTGTATATACAGGGTACCTTCGTACTCAAAAAAGTTCTCCTTCAAAGCTAGTGCGCAACAGTTCATTACCACATTACGTGGTGTTTGGTATTCCCAAAAGTCCTCAAACAGAACATCCTCAATGATGTCTAGGGTGGCTTGGTGGGGCAGGCTAGTATATAGACTTTCAACATCACAGCTGATTAACAGATGGGATTCAGGATCAAAACGTATCTCTTCCAGAAGGTTTAGCCCTTCTTTTGTGTCCTTCAGATACGTAGATGTTTTTTGGACCATTGGTCTTAGAAACGCGTCTGCGAACCTAGAGACTGGTTCCAGAACTGACCCAATCCCCGAGACGATCGGTCTCCCGGGAAGATTCTGGAGATTTTTGTGGATCTTTGGTAGGGTGTAAAGGTAGGGGGTTCTTGGATTTTTTTGAGTCAGAAAATCCCCCTCCTTTTTGGTGATCCAATCGTGCGACAGTGCCTCCTCTACCATGGTGGCAATCTTAGTTTGTATGCTGATTGTAGGATCATTGTGAATAACTCTATAATTTCTTTCATCCTGCAGTAGCCTTCTGCACTCCTTATCATAGTCTTCCACGTTCTGTATCACCGTTGCACCACCCTTATCGGCAGGTTTTATTATTAGTCTTCTGTTGTTGCTCAGGTCGCGTAGAGCCTGTCTCTCTTCACTTGTAGTGTTCTGAAAAGCGCGCTTTTCATTTGGTTTTATGTTCTCCAAATCCATCATTACTGCCTTTTCAAAGGCAAGTAGTTCAACTGGAACGGTATTATCCAAGGGTGTAAAATTGGATTTGGGTCTCAGATTTGTATCCCCATGGTCTGAAGTGTCTTCTTTGTCTTTAAAGAAGACTTGCAGTTTTAAACGTCGCATGAATTCCTGGACTTCTTGACAAAGATGGAATTTATCCATGTTGGCTGTAGGCACATATCCCAGGCCTTTTTCCAAAACCCTTCTTTGCGGAGGGGTGAGTTCAGTGTCTGAAAGATTAACAATCAAGCTCACTTCTTGCTCGTTGTGGCACCCGTCATGCTCCTTGTTGAGACTCGAGGAGTTTCTTCTTCCTCGGTATTCCAGTGGACTGTGGACCCTCTCCGGTTCCTTCCTTTCGTTCGTCCTTGGCGCGCCCCTAAAAAAGGAGCCGATGGATCGAAGTATCCGTAGACCTAATTTCAGGGGTTCGAGAGGATGGAATACCTTCAACCCCCCAATGATATACCATCAGCAACAACCATATGGACCACCCCCCTTCCAGCATCCACAAGGACCATACCCCACCTGGGGCTATCAACAGCAAGACTACGGATACTTCGATCCATCGGCTCCTTTTTTAGGGGCGCGCCAAGGACGAACGAAAGGAAGGAACCGGAGAGGGTCCACAGTCCACTGGAATACCGAGGAAGAAGAAACTCCTCGAGTCTCAACAAGGAGCATGACGGGTGACACAACGAGCAAGAAGTGAGCTTGATTGTTAATCTTTCAGACACTGAACTCACCCCTCCGCAAAGAAGGGTTTTGGAAAAAGGCCTGGGATATGTGCCTACAGCCAACATGGATAAATTCCATCTTTGTCAAGAAGTCCAGGAATTCATGCGACGCTTAAAACTGCAAGTCTTCTTTAAAGACAAAGAAGACACTTCAGACCATGGGGATACAAATCTGAGACCCAAATCCAATTTTACACCCTTGGATAATACCCTTCCAGTTGAACTACTTGCCTTTGAAAAGGCAGTAATGATGGATTTGGAGAACATAAAACCAAATGAAAAGCGCGCTTTTCAGAACACTACAAGTGAAGAGAGACAGGCTCTACGCGACCTGAGCAACAACAGAAGACTAATAATAAAACCTGCCGATAAGGGTGGTGCAACGGTGATACAGAACGTGGAAGACTATGATAAGGAGTGCAGAAGGCTACTGCAGGATGAAAGAAATTATAGAGTTATTCACAATGATCCTACAATCAGCATACAAACTAAGATTGCCACCATGGTAGAGGAGGCACTGTCGCACGATTGGATCACCAAAAAGGAGGGGGATTTTCTGACTCAAAAAAATCCAAGAACCCCCTACCTTTACACCCTACCAAAGATCCACAAAAATCTCCAGAATCCTTCCGGGAGACCGATCGTCTCGGGGATTGGGTCAGTTCTGGAACCAGTCTCTAGGTTCGCAGACGCGTTTCTAAGACCAATGGTCCAAAAAACATCTACGTATCTGAAGGACACAAAAGAAGTGCTAAACCTTCTGGAAGAGATACGTTTTGATCCCGAATCCCAGCTGTTAATCAGCTGTGATGTTGAAAGTCTATATACTAGCCTGCCCCACCAAGCCACCCTAGACATCATTGAGGATGTTCTGTTTGAGGACTTTTGGGAATACCAAACACCACGTAATGTGGTAATGAACTGTTGCGCACTAGCTTTGAAGGAGAACTTTTTTGAGTACGAAGGCACCCTGTATATACAAAAGCATGGGACCAGTATGGGAAGTACATTTGCCCCTAGTATAGCTGGATTGTACGTACACCATCTAGAGGTAACAAAGATACTGAACCCCAATAACCCATTCAGACCCAAGATAAAACTATGGAAACGATACATCGATGATATCCTTATCAACTGGGATGGAGATGAAAAGGGTTCGGAACAGTTCCTAACCTGGCTAAATCTGCAGGACGAATTCCTAAGGTTCACCAGTACAGTCTCCAGGAGTAACTTGGTTTTCCTGGATCTAAATATTTTTCCCAAAGATGGGAGACTGATGACCACGACCCATTTTAAAAGCACTTCCAAGAACTGCCTTCTCATGTACAACAGCTTCCACCCCAAACATCTGCGGGACAATCTACCATATGGTCAGTTCCTGCGCCTACGCAGGAACTGCACTGAGATTGAGACCTTCAAAACCCAGTCAAGCGACCTCAAAAAGAAACTAAAAGCACGGATGTACCCTGATCATGTTATCAACCAGGCCTATACACGAGCAAGAAACAACTGCCGGGAAAGCCTATTGGAAGAAAAAACAGCAAAAGAGGAAGAGAAACGTCCGATCTGTGTGACAACATACAACACCAGCTCCAATCTAGTAACTAAGATCATTAACAAGAATTGGAGAATTCTGAACAGTGGTGGGTTACAAATATCGAAACCCATGTTTGCACACAAAAAAGCAAAGAGCTTGAGGGATGTTTTGGTCCACACAAGACCGAAATCAAACAACAATATACAAAGAGACCCCAACTTTGTCCAGGGTCACTACCCATGTGGCGGATGTAGGGTATGTGGACTAACCAAAAAAAGCAAAGAAATAACTTTCAAGAATGGCACCGTCTGGGAGCAGAGAGCCTTCAGTAACTGCAACAGTGTAAATGTTGTATATCTGATCACCTACCCATGCCAACTGGAATATGTAGGCATGACAAGCAGGGCAACCAAGGTGAGGATTGGCGAACATAAGAGCACGATCAAATGCAGGAAAACAAGCACAAAACTGACCAACCATTTCCTTGAAATGAACCACAAACCCGAGGAAATTAAATGGACAGTAATAGAACTGGTAAGCAATGAAAGATTCCTGCTGGAAAAAGAACAACGATGGGTTTTCCGCATCCAATCACATAAACACGGATTAAATGATGATATACCCTGGAGCCAACTGTAGGCTAGCCCAGCATTTTACTATATCTCCCTTTAGCAGTCATTGCCACCACGAGATCTTATCAACGGAAAGTCTACAAATACTTCATAAGCATACTGCACAAACGTCAATATATATAGAACCATTGTTGTAATAAGTATTCAACCCCCTATTGAAATATCCATTGCCACCACGAGGTTTTACCAATAGCAAAATTTCTTTCTAAATACATCACAATATACTGTATTAATTGCAATGTACGCGGAACTTGTGTGCAAATAATGGTTTAAAATATTGTCGCTTCCCTCGGAATCAGTTTAATTGACACCGAAAAAAGACTTCCGCCTTTTTTCCCCTCTGCCGTGCCAAAAACAGGCGGCCATATTTGTTGGTTGACGCTCTAGCACATGGAAAGGGGCGGCACCCAGCGTGCAACAAACGCGGAAGCACAAAGCCTTTCAAAAATACCGAGCTACTCGAGCCCGGCTATCCTCGGAGGTGCACGGGGGTAGGAATAATGATTTCTTTTGCCAGCAGAAACGTAAGTAGTAGACTCCGACCTCGAGTCTTTAATAAACGGGTCGCGGGGGCAGATAAAAGCATAAATATTTCGCTGCGCTTTTTTTAAAAAACAACCACCTAAAATGAGACTTTGTCTTTCATAGTAAACTGCGCAGATTACCCCTCGCCTGCAACCTCATGGGGCATTGATAACTACTGAGATAAGTATGTCACCATTACCATTTCAGAAACATTACCAAGGAGGTCCCCCTCCCCTTTCTCCTGTTAGTCTATTGTAAGTGCATTGAGTCACGAATGTTGTGTGTGTGCGATACTATGATAACGGTCCCGACAAAACGGTACCATTGGTGTCTCCCATAAAGGGCAGTGATGCCGAGAGACACATGATTACATGCTGAATTTCATGTATGAGTACAAAACCGCTTTAAGTATTTGGAATTGCGGCCCCCTACAAGAATAGAAAAAGTCTGTTCGTTTGTTTTCTTCCCCATTCAGAAAACAATGCCCATGCATACATTTATGTTGGTTTTTCTCTTCTTTTTTCCTTACAGAGACCACATTAGGTCGATTTTTTCTGCTTCACTTGGGCCAACTCATGCCCTGAGGCCTAAACAGCCAACTTATTTTTGTTGGTTGTTTATAGGACAGTAGGCATTACTTGTTAGAAACTGAGTAATAATAGTAGGGACTTTTTTTTTTTTTTTTTTTGGTCCTGATGAGTAAGCAGTAGGGGACTGCTTACGAAACATGTCGACAAGGTAGTAGCTAATGCTCTACCACACAACCCCTTCTTAATGTTCCCAGCTGGAGAAGCTAATAAATTTGTTTTTTTCTACCAAGCCAGGGAATTTTTAACTCTTTTTCAATTTTTTCACTTTTTGCACACTCACTAGTGTTAGGTCCCTACACCTTCACTGACACCTATACACCCACACATAGCCTCTGTCACACCTTAGTGCTCCCGCGTATTTCGTTTGGTCGTAGCACGCCCCGTCCCGTTATAGGGGCGGGAAGACCCCTATGATGAAGCATGACTCTACCTGGTTTTTTAGAGTGTGAGGGGTATTTTAACAAGCACATTGTGCTCCCATCTTTCCATGTGTAAGAGAGAGCCTAGCACCCTGTTATAAATGGTTAAAATTATAAAAATTTCACTTACTCACTTTTTTGATAGAATCTCTGTGGTTATAAAAGCTTACTTTGGAGGGTGATTCTATCAGTACCTCTACGCTTCTCCTTTTTGGTTTGAACATTAGCAAAGCCCCAGAGAGGTGGTGGTCCCCGGGGTTTGGTGGTCCATAACAGACCCACAAATTTGCATAATTAGCGCCCTCTGAAGGTGGTGGTCCCCAGGAGCAACAGGGGTGGGGCTCGAGCCCCACCCCCGAGACAGGTATTTCTTAAAAAAAATACAAGCTCCAAGTGGTGGCGGTCCCAGGAACTGCGGGGGGAGCGTGTGCCCCCCACAAATATTTTAGAAAAACCAAAGGGGTGGCGGTCCCCGGGGCTTGGGGTGCCTTGGATGCCCATATCCATTTAAAGTAAAAGCCCCAGGGGGTGGGGGTTGTGGGGTGGCCATGAGCCCCCGCAAGTATGAAAACAAAGCCCCTCATTACAGTAAAAACATTGCCCCCTGGACTTGGCACACTCGGGGGCTAAATAACACGAAGCGTGGGAGCCCATGCTTAGTTTTTTTATGTTCGAGGCCGGATTTGTCACCTAGTGTGAATTTAGCTGATTTTTTTTTTTAATAGTTTTTTGGCCCTGGGGGTCCTTTTGGGACCCCCTGAGCAGGCCTAGGGGGTTTGGGTGTTTCTACCCTGCCCCATTTTCTTGTTTTGGGCCTTTGTTTTTCTCTTTTCTTGTGCCTCAGTTCTACTGAGAAACAATAAGGGTCTGGCGTACAACACAGTAAGGCTACGCCTATCAAGGAATGAACAAAACAGTTTGCCAGTACTGTGAACTGAATTGACTGGATTACCTTTGAAGAGCTACCAATCGCTCTCTCAAGCTGACCTCTTTTTCCGTCACAACAAGTTCAACCAAAATGAATTTCAGAATCAAGGTTTGTTTGGATTCAGTATATAAATCTATTTTTTATTTTTAGATTATGTTTTTTTGTCATTTATTTTTTCAGATCGTCTTATTCACAATATCATACAGCATATACAATGAACCGTCAGTTGGGAGGAGAACCAATTGAAAGTTCTGGGGAAGGGGCAATGGCACAATTAGAGCAACACTTAAACACTTAACGTACATTTAGACACTAGACAACATGTATAAGTGAAACATAGAAATTAGGGTTGGTAGAGGCAAATGGCATTATTTACAACTTTATACAAAAGCAGCTGTGGTTATATTTCCCTAGATGCAAGTTTGTTCATTGGAATAGATAAAGCACATTGATACTTTTCTTGTCACTCAATCTATGAGTAGTCTGAGTAAAGTTTCAGCAAGAAATCAAGTTTTTTATATATAATGACCACAATTGGCCTTCACATTCTCAAAAAACAGCCATCATGCTGGCGCCACCATACATCTACCACCGTAATGATAAACAAGTCAATAATTCATAGGTCGACGCGTTTCGAATCCTAATTAATTATGTAGGATTCTCTTCAGGACCAAACCAACTCAATCTGTGAAAAATAAGTGAGAAAAACTTGTGTCAGTGAAAACTAAAGAAAGACTCTCATGTCACATTCAACATCCAACCGTTCTCAATAAATTACCTGTCATCCTTTCGACCTTTTTTACAAGCGTGATGAATTAACTGCAAAAAATCGAAACATTGCGTTTCAGTAAGATGTTGTGCACATAAGTTAGTGAAACACCTGCGTGACGATCGAATTCGTACTTACATATTCCTTCGGAAGAGACCTCCCTCCTAATTATATATCCAATAGGTTGAAGTTTTGTTATCAAACGAGGGGTCGGGGTCGCCTCGTGAACTCAATCTAAAATTAAAAAGCAACGGAGATAGTTATTCCGTTGTCTTTGCTAGACCAGTCTAAAGAGCGAGTCAGAGAGTCCCAGAGTGCGGTGCAGCTCTGCTCGCGTTTCTTAGTTCGATCGCGGATTTTGTTTACCTTGAGGCTTCATGATTCTCCTCCAATATGGGTCGCGAATGGTTTGAGAAGCGCGATGCCGGTTGGGCGGAAGTCCCTCTATTTACTCCTATTCGTTTCCGGTTTGCAGGTCAGGGGCTCATGGGATATGTAGTTTTTTAGTCTGGCAAAGTATTCCCGTGTTCGAAATACATGTAAAAAGTCCCTTGTGGAATGGGCTGCACCGCACTCTGGGACTCTCTGACTCGCTCTTTAGACTGGTCTAGCAAAGACAACGGAATAACTATCTCCGTTGCTTTTTAATTTTAGATTGAGTTCACGAGGCGACCCCGACCCCTCGTTTGATAACAAAACTTCAACCTATTGGATATATAATTAGGAGGGAGGTCTCTTCCGAAGGAATATGTAAGTACGAATTCGATCGTCACGCAGGTGTTTCACTAACTTATGTGCACAACATCTTACTGAAACGCAATGTTTCGATTTTTTGCAGTTAATTCATCACGCTTGTAAAAAAGGTCGAAAGGATGACAGGTAATTTATTGAGAACGGTTGGATGTTGAATGTGACATGAGAGTCTTTCTTTAGTTTTCACTGACACAAGTTTTTCTCACTTATTTTTCACAGATTGAGTTGGTTTGGTCCTGAAGAGAATCCTACATAATTAATTAGGATTCGAAACGCGTCGACCTATGAATTATTGACTTGTTTATCATTACGGTGGTAGATGTATGGTGGCGCCAGCATGATGGCTGTTTTTTGAGAATGTGAAGGCCAATTGTGGTCATTATATATAAAAAACTTGATTTCTTGCTGAAACTTTACTCAGACTACTCATAGATTGAGTGACAAGAAAAGTATCAATGTGCTTTATCTATTCCAATGAACAAACTTGCATCTAGGGAAATATAACCACAGCTGCTTTTGTATAAAGTTGTAAATAATGCCATTTGCCTCTACCAACCCTAATTTCTATGTTTCACTTATACATGTTGTCTAGTGTCTAAATGTACGTTAAGTGTTTAAGTGTTGCTCTAATTGTGCCATTGCCCCTTCCCCAGAACTTTCAATTGGTTCTCCTCCCAACTGACGGTTCATTGTATATGCTGTATGATATTGTGAATAAGACGATCTGAAAAAATAAATGACAAAAAAACATAATCTAAAAATAAAAAATAGATTTATATACTGAATCCAAACAAACCTTGATTCTGAAATTCATTTTGGTTGAACTTGTTGTGACGGAAAAAGAGGTCAGCTTGAGAGAGCGATTGGTAGCTCTTCAAAGGTAATCCAGTCAATTCAGTTCACAGTACTGGCAAACTGTTTTGTTCATTCAGTTCTACTGAGGCACAAGATGGCTGCCAACACTTCCTGGTTTGAAATGTTGACAGCCAATTAGGGTAAAGCTCATGATCGGCAGGGCCCGCGGATCCACCGCGCCTCTATATATCGATATTTTTTATTTTGATTTTCTCAGCAACTACTGAACGGATTTACACCATTTAACACAAAGAGTTTTTTCTGAACCAAGGGCTACCTTTTTGCGAAATGTATTATAGTGTCTAAAGTTTCCTATGAGAATTAACATGGAGAAAACACGTTTTGGAACCCTCCATTTTTCTCAGCCCCCGCTTGCCGAATCACCCCAAAACTTTAAACATAGGAGTGGACTAGAGCGGGCCATAAGTTTTATAAATGTCACGAACATTCGTCAACCGGCTCCAAAGTAATTGGGAAAACAAAAAATATACATATATTACCTACTGGGGGTCGCCAGAAGGTAGTTATAGTTAGGATTGTTTTCCATAGGAAATCTGCAAAATTCTATTGGGAATAACTTTGGCGTTGATGGACGGAATTGGCTGAATTTCTCCAAGAAAATGGCCAGCTCCGTTCCACTCCTTCCCTGAAAGTTTGGGGGGGATTCGTTAAGGGGGGGCCGAGATAAAAGGGGGGTCCCAAAACGTGTTTTCCCCATGTTAATTTCCATAGGGCCATGGACTCACTTTTAGCCCGAACGGCTGAATGGATTTCCACCAAACTTGGCAAAATTGTAGGGACTGGTAGCCCGATGTGCCTTTGCTATGTCTCAAGATATGTGCTCCAGTGGATTTCGAGTAATTTATGTCCAGGGACACAGCGGGGCTGGCTGGCAGCTTTTTCCATCTTAGGCGCCCTGCGGTAGTGGCCGCCATCTTGGATTGGGCCGGTTCGCCCGACCCCACCCACGCCACTCCCCCCACGCTGCTCCTCTATTTAAACGTCCCCCATGTGTCAGCGCAGCGGACGAGCGCAGCGGGCGCGCCGTAGGCTCGCCGGAGTCAAGCCAGAGTCCTGCCCGTCTGCGCCCGTCCGCGGCAGGCCGGGGCTAGGGGCACCCCCCCTTGCCCATTACCCTTTATATTCATCCTCCTTCCTTCTCTCGCTATGGTCTCCTGGTACCGTCAGCCCGTCCACATCCGCACTACTGGCTCAGCTAGGTCTACTATGCCGTTCCCCTTTCTCACCCCCTTCCATTATCCCTGTCTGCCCTTCCCCCCCTCCGTCCGCTTCATGTACTCCGGCCTTTAACACCACGGCCACGCTACTAAACACCCGATCTGCTGTTAGCCATCAGTACGAACTATACGATTATATCGACACTCATAAACCAGATCTCCTGTTCTTAACGGAGACCTGGCTTAAGGCTGACTCCCTGCCCAACGTTTTAGCCGCACTTCCCCCTGGCTACTCGGCTCTTCGAGCAGACCGGCCAGAGGGCAGGAGAGGCGGTGGAGTGGCCCTGATAGCCCGCACTGACCTTCAGTTTCAGACTCTTCCCTCCCCCCCCATCCCCGAAGTGGACTACCTGGTCATCCGCTCCAACTCCCAATCCTCCCCTTTAACCTCTGTTTTAATTTATCGTCCCCCTCATCCCTCTCCCACTTTTGTCTCTAACCTCCAGGACATACTGGCTACGCTGGTGGTGAATAACTCTTCAGTGCTAGTCTTAGGTGACCTAAACTTCTGGCCTAATGACCCTGCCGAGAGCCCCTTGTCCAAAGATTTCACCGACCTTATGCTCAGTCTTAATTTCACTCCTCACATCCACAGCCCCACTCACGCTCAAGGCCACTCACTCGATCAGGTTTGGACCTTGAACATCCCTACTACTCCCCCCACCATTTCCCCTTGTCCCTGGTCTGATCATTCTTTAATTTCATTTTCCCTTGCCTTAGCCCCCATTATCAAGCCTCCACTCCCCAAGAACACCTGGGCCAGAAAATGGGGCAAAGTCGATTTGCCATCCTTCTGCTCTTCGCTAGCCAGCACCAGCCCTGACCTCTCAGGCCTCGCCGCCCCTGTCCAACTGGACACCATTAACAACTGGTTGACCCATGCGGGCGACGCCTTCGCCCCCCTTAGACGTATTACGGTCAAGCGAGCCCACGCCGCCAACCGGTGGTTTACTCCCACTCTTAAGGAGAAAAACCTGGCCGCACGTAGGGCAGAACGAGCATGGAGAAAAGCATACTGTCCCTCTCTAAAAACCATCTACCTCTCTGTGCTCAAGGAATATAAGCAGAGCATCCTTGATGCCAAGACCTTATTCTATTCTAATAGAATATTGTCAGCAGAGTCACAGTCGAAGGAAATTTTCGCAACAGTGCACGAGCTCGCATCATCTAACAGAGTCTCGGCCTCTATTCCACCCTCTCAATCTCTCTGTGACTCGCTCAACGACTTCTTTGTGGACAAGGTGATAAAGATTAAGGCCAATATCCCTCCCCCATCCCCTACTTTCACCAATCCTTCCCCCCCCGCTTCCTCCAAACTCACCTCCATCCCCCCCTTGACCACAGTCACGCTTCTCCCCCTGCTTCACAGGGTGAAATCAGGTTCCCCCTAGATTTCGCCCACGCCCACATCTTGAGAGAAATCTTCCTAACATGCCCATCCCCACCCCTCACACTTCTAAATGATTCCCTCAGTAATGGAGTGGTTCCCGCCCCCCACAAATTTGCAGCCGTTATTCCCATTCTAAAAAAGGCTGGTGCGGACCCTTCATCCCCTTCCAACTATCGTCCCATCTCCCTCCTTCCCTACCTGGGAAAGGTTCTAGAAACCCATGTCACCGCCACTCTGAGCTCCCACGTGGAAATCAACCACTGCCTTTCCCCTCGGCAGGCGGGCTTTCGCCCCCTCCATTCCACGGAAAAGGTAGTGGTCTCAGTTATGGACAGCCTACGCGAGGGCATCGACACCAATCTCCCTCAGGCCCTCATTCTTTTAGATCTGTCCGCCGCTTTTGACACGGTGGACCATTCCACCTTACTTACCCGTGTCAAGGCGGCGGGCATAGAGGGTCTAGCCTTCGCTTGGCTTGAGTCCTTTCTAAGCGGCAGAGCTCAGGCAGTCCATCTTACCGGTTTCACTGCGGCCTCCCACAAGGTGACGTGTGGGGTCCCCCAGGGTTCCTCACTCTCCCCCCTTTTGTTTAACTTATACATTTTCCCCCTCATTTTTATGTTACAGCAGCTCGAGGTCACGGTGTACAATTACGCCGACGACCTCCAGCTTATTTTCAACCTTTCTCATTCCCCTTCATCCTTCCAGAATGTCCAATCTGTCATGTTGTTCATTCAGGATTGGATGAACTGCAACCACCTCAAACTCAATCCGGACAAGACTGAACTAGTCTTGACCGGAGGTGGTTGCAGTCCTTGGTCCCCTTCCCACTGGCCCTCCCCACTCGGTGCTCCCCCACTCCCGGTCCCCAAAGTCAAAACCCTTGGTATCTTCCTCAATCCCTCACTTTCTGTTCACTCACAGGTTAGTTCTGTTGTCTCCTCTTGTTTCTTTTCCCTCAGAACCATCAGGAAGATCTCTCGGTTCTTTTCACTCCCCGCCCTAAAGATCATAGTGCTGGCAATGGTGTTGTCGCGCCTCGACTACGGCAACATCATTTACAATGGCGCGCCTGCCTACGCCATTCACCGACTGCAACTAGTGCAGAACCAGGCGGCCCGACTTATCTATGGCCTGCCTAAATATCATCGGGCCACCCCTTTACTGCAGGCACTGCACTGGCTGCCGGTGAAAGAGCGGGCCCTGTTCAAGCTTGGGTGCCTCACCTTTCAGGCTAGAATGGGCACTGCACCAGAGTTCATCTGCTCGGCTATCAAGCCTTACACCCCAGGGAGAGAGCTTCGCTCTTCTCACCTGGCCCTCTTAACTGTCCCCCGATTCAAAAAGAAAAAGGCTGGCGGCACCAAGTTTTCTGTTCTGGCCCCTGTGTTTTGGAACTCCCTGCCCGCGGCACTCCGCACAACACCCTCCTACACTGATTTTAGCAAAAACCTCAAAACCCTCCTTTTTTCTCGTGCTTTTGCTGCCTAATTTCTCCTTGTTTGTCATCCCCTCGCAATCTGAAGCGTCATGAAACCGCATGGTATAAGTGCGCTATATAAATGTTTTTAAATTCAAAATTCAAATTCAAAAATATATATATATCTATAAGCGCGCCCCAGTACGCGCACCAGGGCGCGTACCAGCGCGCTACGCGAGTTCGCGCGCGGAAAGCTGATTGGCTCATGGGTGTCTGTCAACATTCCAAACAGTCCGGAGCGGCCGCCATCTTGTGTCTCGGTAGGATCAAGACACAAGAGGTGGCAAAAACAAAAGGGGAAATTACCAAAAGGGGGCAGGGTAGACCCCCCCTGACCCCCAAGGTTTGATGTGGGGGCCATAACATTTTTTTAAATTTTAGCATTTTTTTACAAATTGGAAGTAGTTCTAAAAAGAACTGTTTTTTTATTCTTTTTGTTGTTTTATATTTTTTTTATTGTTTTTTGGAACAATTTTTACTTTTTTGGCTTTTATGAACAATTTTATATTTTTTTGTAATTTTTATGGGGAGAAACAAAAAACAGGGAATTGTAAACGGCTCAACTGGAGCAAAAAAAATCAGGAAAAAATTAAGGTTTCTTTTTGCAGTTGTGGTTGTCTCCAGCACGGTTGATCAGAGTAATACTTTGCTCTCCATAGCAAATTGTAGTCCCGCAAAATTTACAAACAATTTTTAAATCTCCAAACTGGGGTGGATGTTTGGGACCATCTCCCTTGTCTCTGGACCCGATGGAGTGGGTTGTGTACTTTTGGAGGTGCTGCGTGAAGATTAGGGAGGGTGCCTTGTCAGTTCTCTGACCTCTGCCGCAGCATAGTTGTTTGGATGCCTGCGTTGCATATAGCGAATCATGGTATTGTTGCCAAATGAATACTTTTTGGCAGGGTTCCCCCTGGAAAGTACAGTCCCACAGATCTGACATGTAACTTTTGGAGCATTAACTTTCTTTAGGCCCCTTGGGATTTTAAAAAACTCCCAGACAATGTGCTCCTTTGGTTTATAGGGGGTATTATCTTCAGGCAGGAACTGCCTCTCCTCCTCCTCCTCCTCCTCTTATTCTTCTCCACCACTGTGGTGTTGTGGTGGTGGTGGTGGTGGTTGAGATGCTAGTGCTGCTGCTGCTACTGTAGCCATTTCTCACCACAAATAGGTCTCTAAACAGGTCTTCCTTAGTCAAAGTACAACGTGAGAATGAGGAAAAATGGTGGGGGCTTTCATCATTTGAAAAAAAACCTGTTCTGAACCAATGAAATGTGTTATTTTCAGGTCACATGACCCGACGCGCTTACGCTACGCGCCCCGGGGTGCTTACGTAGCGCGATCGTATGCACCGGGTGCGCTTACGCCATGCGTATCACGCGGACGCGGCTACGCGATACGTCACGATGATGTTTTCGTTCGCAGCAATAGCGCTAACGGGACGCTCACCGGGGCACGCCGCAAGACTGCTCTTTCCGGTGCGCACACCGGTACGCGCACCAGGAGCGCTCAAGGGCAAAAAAAAACATGAACAATATATATAAAAACAATAGTATTACATAATATACAATATAGGATTCATTATAAAAAATATTATATTTAATACCTATAGAAATTTGCTATTAAAAAAACCTTTGAAATTCAAAGGAAAAAACATAGGTTTGAGGCCCTTTATATAGTTAGGAATTAGCATTTACAAAACCAATGAAATTCACTGAAAAAAACATAGGTTTCACACCAGTTATAGTTAGCAATTAGCATTTAACAAACCTATTAAATTCACTGAAAAAAACGTAGGTTTGACACCAGTTATAGTTAGCTGAAAATTTGGCTCACATAAAACCATTGAAATTCCCACGTTATAGTTAGTTGGACTCACTATAACTTGCGCGCCTGCAATGCACTGCTGATGACGTCACATTGCAGGCGCGCAAGTTATAGTGAGTCCAACTAACTATGACGTGGGAATTTCAATGGTTTTATGTCAGTAAAATTTCCAGCTAACTATAACTGGTGTCAAACCTATGGTTTTTTCAGTGAATATATATATATTCAATCAATGATAACTTTATTTCGGGCAAAGACCATAAAAGTATATATATATATATATATATATATATATATATATATATATTACCTACTGGCGGTCGCCATTTCAACGGAACCCCTTTGAAAACGTGAGGAGTACTCTCCTGGATCTGAACTATACATTACCATATATGAAGAACTCAGATATACATAATGGAATGAGTTCCACTTTATAATTGAGGAACAAATAGCCCTCTGGAATTGGTCTTTACTATTTGTTGTTTTGGATTGATCCTTTAGTTCCACTTTATAATTGAGGAACAATTGCCTTCTGGAATTGATCTTTACTACTAGTTGTTTGGACTGATTTTTGCCCTGAAGAAGTCATTTGGGTGACTGTACCCTCTGACGAAACACGTGTTGGCTACCTCTGTTTGAACTAGATGAAGACTATGAAGAGATTTGATGTTTTGAAGAGAAAAGAAATGGAAATTAAAGGAATTTAATCTGATGAACTGTGAAAGGACATTCATTTGAATGTGGTTATCTTTTCTCTTGGAATAACATAAGAATTGGCATATATGTGCTCGGGACAACTTACCTTTTTTTACTGAATTCTCTGGTTGCAGAGGACTCCTTTGGGGACGCAAGTGGCCGCTTTCCCCTGTTCCCTTGAGCCTTCATATAAGGAGAATACTAATCTAGTTATAGTTGCGCAAAAGTTACCCAGCCACTATCTGTTCTGTTTCAGTAGGTAGTTATAGTTAGGATTTTTTTCAATGTTAAATCTCAAAATTCTATTTGGAATAACTTTGGCGCCGGTTGACGAATCTGCCTGAAAATTTCCTCAAAATGGCCTCGCCGCGTTCCGGTCCTTCCCTGAAAGTTTGGGGGGGATTCGTCAAGCGGGGGCCGAGATAAAAGGGGGGTCCCAAAACGCGTTTTCCCCATGTTAATTTCCATAGGGCGGTCGATTTCACTTTTAGCCCGAACGGCTGAATGGATTTCCACCAAACTTGACAAAATTGTAGGGACTGGTAGCCCGATGTGCCTTTGCTATGTCTCAAGATATATGCTCCAGTGGATTTTGAGTAATTAAGGTTCAAAAAAATATATATATCTATAGCCGCGCTCCGGTATGCGCACCGGTACGCGCACCGGGCGCGCCACGCGACTTGCGTGCAGAAAGCTGATTGGCTCTGGGGTGTCTGTAAACATTCTAAACACTCCGGAGCGGCCGCCATCTTGTGTCTCGGTAGGATCAAGACACAAGAGGTGGCCAAAACAAAGAGGGAAATGACCATAAGGGGGCAGAGTAGACCCCCCCTTGACCCCCTAGGTTTGATGTGGGGGCCATAAAAGGGCCCCGCGGGGCAAAAAAAAAAATTTGGGGGGGGGTTTTCGCGGGGGGAGCGCCCGGTGCGCGCACCGGGAGCGTACCGGGGAGCGTACCATGGGGAAAAAGAATGACAGTTTTAAAAGTAGCTGTTTAAAAAAAAATGTTTTGTTTTTTTTATACATACACATACATATATATAAATGCATATGCATATATATATGCATATATGTGTGCGTGTAGAGAGAGGTAGAGAGGTAGAGGTGTAGAGGTAGAGAGGTAGAGAGGTAGCGGTAGAGAGGTAGAGATTAGTAGAGAGAGAAGAAGAGAGAGGTAGAGAGGTAGAGAGTAGAGAGTGAGTAATAGAGAGTAGAGAGTAGTAGAGAGTAGTAGAGAGCAGTAGAGAGAGTAGCAGAGTGAGTAGTAGAGAGTAGTAGAGAATATTCCAATGTTTGGCACAGCACCAGTTGCACAACAAGTCCAATCAAATCATATCACTTAGAGTCCTTATTGAAGCGCTGAATCTTGGTGTATATTCAAATGCTTTTATTTTCCTTAAGTTTATGTACCACAGCCAGCCAAAACATTTCGTTCTGTACATCAGAACTTCTTCAGGGCATTCTTATTTCCTTCAAGTTATGTCGGTATCCCGTTGTCATATAACTAGATATTTCTTCCAAATGTTAGACGAGATGTAAGTACATTCTTATTCAAAGTGACTAGGTATCCATTTTACCCACACAATTCGGGCAGACTTCAGTAATTTATAGCATCCTCAAAGTCAGTCTTTCAAAAATTCCAAAGTATAGGACATGATAATCCAAATCCAAATGTTTCTCAAGAAAAGTCATTTTCAATCGTTCGGAATATCGGTGTTTGGGCAGATATGACCCAGGGACCCCCAGTATGCAAGGGGAATTAGTCCCCCCTCTGCAAACACGCCAGTGGCCTGCATTGCAGAGAGGTGTAAAAAGGGTGTGGCCTCATTACATTTCTTTGCAATGCAGCCCCCTGGCGCATACTGGAGGCTCCTGGTGGGCTAGTTGACCCCAGGGACCGCCAGTATGCAAGGGGAATTAGTTCCCCCTCTGCAAACGCGGCAGTGGGCTGCGTTGCAGAGAGGTGAAACAAGGGGCATAGTCTCATTACACCTCTGCAATGCAGCCCCAGGCGCATACTGGAGGTTCCAGGTGGGCTAATTGGCCCCCAGGGGCCCCCAGTATGCAAGGGGAATTAGTTCCCCCTCTTCAAACATGCACGGGGGCTGCGTTGCAGAGAGGTGTAAAAAGGGTTGTGGCTTCATTACACCTCTCTGCAATGCAGTCCCCTGGCGCATACTGGAGATTCCTGGTGGGCTTTCAGGTCTTATATAGTTAGGAATTAGCATTAAAAAAACCTTTGAAATTCACTGAAAAAACCATAGGTTTCACACCAGTTATAGTTAGGAATTAGCATTTAAAAAACCTTTGAAATTCACTGAAAAAACCATAGGTTTCACACCAGTTATAGTTAGGAATTAGCATTTAAAAAACCTATTAAATTCACTGACAAAACCAGTTATAGTTAGCTGGCAATTTTACTGACATAAAACCATTGAAATTCTCACGTTATAGTTAGTTGGACTCACTATAACTTGCGCGCCTGCAATGCACTGCTGATGACGTCACATATTACATCACTCATGACATGGTCAGTGACATCACTCATGACATCACTGATGACACCATCCAGTGAATGTGTGTCTTTCTGAAAAATAAATTAGTTTTATATATGTATTTGTAAAGGTCGATGGAAGAATACATTTTTTAAATAAGTGTGTAAATGGATGTTTTTAAAAAAAAAATTGGTTGGTTAACTGGCTTATTAAGTGTATCTTAGTGAATACATATATTAGCGAGTATTGTTTAAATATTTAAATGTTTGTATCAGTGTTTCTCTTTGTGTATAAGTGGCTGCAGGGGTTGGTGACTGACTCACTGTTTGTATGTGTTTTGAAGACAGCATATGTGCAGGACTGTATGGGTGGACGAGTGTGTATATGTGTGTGTTAGTGAGTGAATGACTGTCTCACTAGTGTCTTCATTAGTAACGACATATGTTTTAATCTAGTATATGTGAGTATTGATGTATATAAGTGAGTATAGTATATATAGTGAGAGATTGTATGAGTTCCTGTTTAAATAAGTATGTGTTTCTATAAGTGATTGTTTAAGAGAGTAAGTATGTGTAAGTCTCCTTACAAGTAAGGTGGTAGTGTGTGTATAAATGTATATGCAAATAAATGGATGTTCAATAGTTTATTTGCATGTGTGAGTATGTGTGTGAGTAACTTTTGGATGACTGCTGATGTGTAACAGGATGTATAGGTGTATCACTACATATGATGAGTGAGTATATATATATATGAGTGACTATATAGAACTGTTGGTGAATGAGTGGATGTGTATATAGATGGTGGAATTACTGAATTGGTTGTTGTTACTGGTTTGGGTATCTCCATTTTTTTGAAAATGTTTGTTTCTATTTTTGAATATGTGTTTCAAGCGTTACATTACACTGAAATTAGGTCTGTCACTCTGTCACAAGGATGGTGTCATCAGTGATGTCATGAGTGATGTCACTGACCATGTCATGAGTGATGTAATATGTGACGTCATCAGCAGTGCATTGCAGGCGCGCAAGTTATAGTGAGTCCAACTAACTATAACGTGGGAATTTCAATGGTTTTATGTCAGTAAAATTTCCAGCTAACTATAACTGGTTTTGTCAGTGAATTTAATAGGTTTTTTAAATGCTAATTCCTAACTATAACTGGTGTGAAACCTACGGTTTTTTCAGTGAATATATATATATATATATATATATATATATATATATATATATATGTATATATATATATATATATATATATATATATATATATATATATATATATTACCTACTGGCGGTCGCCAGTAGGTAGTTATAGTTAGGATTTTTTTCAATGTTAAATCTGAAAATTCTATTTGGAATAACTTTGGCGCCGGTTGACGAATCTGCCTGAAAATTTCCTCAAAATGGCCTCGCGGCGTTCCGGTCCTTCCTTGAAAGTTTGGGGGGGATTCGTCAAGCGGGGGCCGAGATAAAAGGGGGGTCCCAAAACGCGTTTTCCCCATGTTAATTTCCATAGGGCGGTCGATTTCACTTTTAGCCCGAACGGCTGAATGGATTTCCACCAAACTTGGCAAAATTGTAGGGACTGGTAGCCCGATGTGCCTTTGCTATGTCTCAAGATATGTGCTCCAGTGGATTTTGAGTAATTAAGGTTCAAAAAAATATATATATCTATAGCCGCGCTCCGGTACGCGCACCGGTATGCGCACCGGGCGCTTACCGCGACTTGCGCGCAGAAAGCTGATTGGCTCTGGGGTGTCTGTAAACATTCTAAACAGTCCGGAGCGGCCGCCATCTTGTGTCTCGGTAGGATCGAGACACGAGAGGTGGCCAAAACAAAGAGGGAAATGACCATAAGGGGGCAGAGTAGACCCCCCTTGACCCCCTAGGTTTGATGTGGGGGCCATAAAAGGGCCCCGCGGAGCAAAAAAAAAATAAAAAAAAAATTTGATTTTCGCGGGGTGAGCGCCCGGTACGCGCACCGGTACGCGCACCGGTAAGCGTACCGGGGAGCATACCATGGGGAAAAAGAATGACAGTTTTAAAAGTAGCTGTTTAAAAAAAAATGTTTTGTTGGTTTTTTTTATACATACACATACATATATATATAAATGCATATGCATATATATATATGCATATATGTGTATATGTGTGCGTGTAGAGAGAGGTAGAGAGGTAGAGGTGTAGAGGTAGAGAGGTAGAGAGGTAGCGGTAGAGAGGTAGAGATTAGTAGAGAGAGAAGAAGAGAGAGGTAGAGAGTAGAGAGTGAGTAATAGAGAGTAGAGAGTGAGTAGTAGAGAGTAGTAGAGAGCAGTAGAGAAAGTAGCAGAGAGTGAGTAGTAGAGAGTAGTAGAGTGAATAGTAGAGTGAGCAGTAGAGAGTAGTAGAGAGTGAGTAGTAGAGAGTGAGTAGTAGACAGTAGTAGAGAGTAAGTAGTAGAGTGAGTAGTAGAGAGCAGTAGAAAGTGAGTAGTAGAGAGTAGTAAAGAGTGAGTAGTAGAGAGTGAGTAGTAGAGAGTGAGTAGTAGAGAGTAGTAGAGAATGAGTAGCAGAGAGAATAGTAGTGAGTAGTAGAGAGTGAGTAGTAGAGTGAGTAGTAGAGACTAGTAGAGAGAGAGTAGTAGAGAGTGAGTAGTAGACAGTAGTAGAGAGTGAGAAGTAGAGAGTGAGTAGTAGAGAGTAGTAGTGAGTAGTAAAGAGTGAGTAGTAGAGAGAGAGTAGTAGAGAGTGAGTAGTAGAGAGTAGTAGATAGTGAGTAGTAGGGAGTAGTGAGTAGCAAGTAGTAGGGAGTGAGTAGTAGAGAGAGAGTAGTAGAGAGTAGTAGAGTAGTAGAGAATGAGTAGTAGACAGTGAGTAGTTGAGAGTAGTGGAGTAGGAGAGAGTAAGTAGTAGAGAGTAGTGGAGAATATTCCAAAGTTTGGCACAGCACCACTTTCACAATGAGTCCAATCAAATCATATCACTTAGAGTCCTTATTGAAGCGCTGAATCTTGGTGTATATTCAAATGCTTTTATTTTCCTTAAGTTTATGTACCACAGCCAGCCGAAAGGTTTCGTTCTGTACAACAGAACTTCTTCAGGGCGTTCTTATTTCCTTCAAGTTATGTCGGTATCCAGTTGTCATATAACTAGATATTTCTTCCAAATGTTAGACGAGACATAAGTATATTCTTATTCTAAGTGACTAGGTATCAATTTTACCCACACAATTCGGGCAGACTTGAGTAATTTATAGCATCCTCAAAGTCAGTCTTTCAAAAATTCCAAAGTATAGGACATGATAATCCAAATCCAAATGTTTCTCAAGAAAAGTAATTTACAATCGTTCGGAATATCGGTGTTTGGGCAGATATGATCCAGGGACCCCCAGTATGCAAGGGGAATTAGTCCCCCCTCTACAAACGCGCCAGTGGCGTGCATTGCAGAGAGGTGTAACAAGGGTGTGGCCTCATTACACTTCTCTGCAATGCAGCTCCCTCGCGCATACTGGAGGCTCCTGGTGGACCAGTTGACCCCAGGGACCCCCAGTATGCAAGGGGAATTAGTTCCCCCTCTGCAAATGCGGCAGTGGGCTGCGTTGCAGAGAGGTGTAACAAGGGGCATAGTCTCATTACACCTCTGCAATGCAGCCCCTGGTGCATACTGGAGATTCCAGGTGGGCTAATTGGCCCCCAGGGGCCCCCAGTATGCAAGGGGAATTAGTTCCCCCTCTTCAAACATGCACGGGGGCTGCGTTGCAGAGAGGTGTAAAAAGGGTTGTGGCTTCATTACACCTCTCTGCAATGCAGTCCCCTGGCGCATACTGGAGATTCCTGGTGGGCTTTCAGGTGTTATATAGTTAGGAATTAGCATTAAAAAAACCTTTGAAATTCACTGAAAAAACCATAGGTTTCACACCAGTTATAGTTAGGAATTAGCATTTAAAAAACCTTTGAAATTCACTGAAAAAACCATAGGTTTCACACCAGTTATAGTTAGGAATTAGCATTTAAAAAACCTATTAAATTCACTGACAAAACCATAGATTTCACGCCAGTTACAGTTAGCTGGAAATTTTACTGACATAAAACCATTGAAATTCCCACGTTATAGTTAGTTGGACTCACTATAACTTGCGCGCCTGTAATGCACTGCTGATGACGTCACATATTACATCACTCATGACATGGTCAGTGACATCACTCATGACATCACTGATGACACCATCCTTGTGACAGAGTGACAGACCTAATTTCAGTGTAATGTAACGCTTGAAACACATATTCAAAAATAGAAACAAACATTTTCAAAAAAATGGAGATACCCAAACCAGTAACAACAACCAATTCAGTAATTCCACCATCTATATACACATCCACTCATTCACCAACAGTTCTATATAGTCACTCATATATATACTCACTCATCATATGTAGTGATACACCTATACATCCTGTTACACATCAGCAGTCATCCAAAAGTTACTCACACACATACTCACACATGCAAATAAACTATTGAACATCCATTTATTTGCATATACATTTATACACACACTACCACCTTACTTCTAAGGAAACTTACCCATACTTACTCTCTTAAACAATCACTTATAGAAACACATACTTATTTAAACAGGAACTCCTACAATCTCTCACTATATATACTATACTCACTTATATACATCAATACTCACATATACTAGATTAAAACATATGTCGTTACTAATGAAGACACTAGTGAGACAGTCATTCACTCACTAACACACACATATACACACTCATCCACCCATACAGTCCTGCACATATGCTGTCTTCAAAACACATACAAACAGTGAGTCAGTCACCAACCCCTGCAGCCACTTATACACAAAGAGAAACACTGATACAAACATTTAAATATTTAAACAATACTCGCTAATATATGTATTCACTAAGATACACGTAATAAGCCAGTTACCAAACCAATTTTTTTTTTAAAAAAACATCCATTTACACACTTATTTAAACATTTATTCTTCCATCGACCTTTACAAATACATATATAAAACAAATTTATTTTTCAGAAAGACACACATTCACTGGATGGTGTCATCAGTGATGTCATGAGTGATGTCACTGACCATGTCATGAGTGATGTAATATGTGACGTCATCAGCAGTGCATTACAGGCGCGCAAGTTATAGTGAGTCCAACTAACTATAACGTGGGAATTTCAATGGTTTTATGTCAGTAAAATTTCCAGCTAACTGTAACTGGCGTGAAATCTATGGTTTTGTCAGTGAATTTAATAGGTTTTTTAAATGCTAATTCCTAACTATAACTGGTGTGAAACCTATGGTTTTTTCAGTGAATATATATATATATATATATATATATATATTAAACAGACTCCTGGCAGTACTATCGCTCATAAATCAGCATGACACCAGAGCCGGGGCCCAAATGTTCGTTCAAGGTGCAAATATTTTATTGGCACACGGAAACCCAACGCGTTTCAAAGCTTTCGCCTCTTGCTCACGGGTGACCCGTGAGCAAGAGGCGAAAGCTTTGAAACGCGTTGGGTTTTCCGTGTGCCAATAAAATATTTGCACCTTGAACGAACATTTGGGCCCCGGCTCTGGTGTCATGCTGATTTATGAGCGATAGTACTGCCAGGAGTCTGTTTAATACTTTGGGAGGTGGCGATCCCGCCGGGAGCCTGCTGAGGAAAGAGGCGAGAGTCAACGCTGAACGAGTGTGTGTTTATATATATATATATATATATATATATATATATATATATATATATATATATATATATATTTTAAACATTTTTATTTTAAATACATTTTGGATCTGATATTGTTTCCAGTGAGTGTTATTTTAGGCATGCACCTCCACTGTGTCTATGGAAATGTGTTGCAGTACCTGAGAGCAGCCATAAGTGGCGTTGGACTTACTCCAAGGTTTGACTGGAGTATATTTACAATTGTTTTGCGTCCTTATTGGCTGTGGTAACTTTTGAAGTTCAGTTTGTGAATGCATAGAGCTGACTCTTGTGGGTGTTTGTATTTGTATGTCCATCTCCACAACCATCTTTACCCCTCCTTAAATCTCTTATTACACATCACTAAGTGCCCATTTTCCAGCCACTCCTCCGGGCTCCTCCCACATTTACTACTAAAACGTACACCCATACCTGTGGAGAGCTTTGCAACAGGGACACAAAACTCTGCATAAAAAAATAGGAGAGGTAGAGGTGGAGGTCTCCACATGTAGGTTTGTGAGTCACATTTTGTAGTATTTAAATAGTGATATTCTAGTTCCATACGTACTACAGAATGTGTTTTGTGAATAGACCCATATGATGATACATGGAGAGCAAGAAGAGACAAAGGAAACTGCTTGTTGCTAAATATATGACATCCTGACATCAAAAAAGACAAAGAAAATAACATGACTGTTCAGTACACCTAAATGAAATGTGTCTTCTATATGAACATTTGGATGTGCATTTGTTCAAATGATCATTTATATATAACGCAATGCTAATAGAGGTATTTTACCCAATTGAGTGGTGCCAATTTTTTTAACCTCGGAACAGGAACACTAACCCTTTAACACACATTTCATGAAAACCTAAATCTTTAAATCAATTTATTACACACAGAGTGTGTAGGTAGTGCATGAACCGTGTGAACTATCTTGCTAGTGTTGGTCTCTGAGAGCTTGAAATTCTAATACACCTTACCAATATGGAGTTGGGAAGGAAACTTGGCCAGATAGATCAGTGATTTATGTTCCTATTGCAGTAAACTGATTTCATCTCAAGGTCACAAGCTCAGTTCGTGCTCAACCCGCTCATTCTTTCATTCTCCACCAGTGAATGGAATGACCACGACAAAGTTCGGACATGATAATACATGTAACATTGCTGCTAAACTGCTGTGGTTATAAAACACTTAAACTGAGGATCCGTTTAAATTTGAGTTCTGCAAGTTGGGTGTCACGCTGGAGATTGTAGGGTTTCTCTGAAACAATGAAATGCTCCAGCATATT
>NW_028253865.1:0-24742 GCF_964263255.1 Lissotriton vulgaris | reverse complement strand
GGGGCTCATTAGGATTGCGGTTTTTCCGCATCCTCGGGGCCGGCGGAAGCCACCGCCGGCCCAGAGGATGCGGAAAAACCGCAGCGGACTGACCAAAGACCCACCGCCACATTAGGATGGCTGGTGGGTCCTGGTTTCCGTCCGCAGCTTTTCCGCCGCGGTTGGCTTACAACCGCGGTGGAAAAGCTCTAATCTGGTGACGGTGTCTTTCAGACACCGTCAGGCAGATTAGGATAGGATGTAAAACATGCTTTTCCGCGGCAGCTTTTCCGCCGTGGAAAAGCATGTGCAACTTCACTGCGGGGGCCCGTTGCGGGCCCCCTAGGTGAAGGGGGGGTGGGGGGTGCACATAGAGGGTACCTATGATACCCCCCTGCATTTGTATGCAGAAAGCTGCAGGCACCGCGCGGTGCCTGCCTCTTTCTGCATGCAAATGCAATGACTGCATTTTTAACATTGCCGCGGGTGCAGCTTGAAGCCGCACCCGCCGCAATGTTAAAAATAGAGGATGTGACCGCCAGGGTGGTGGTCACATCCTAATCGCACAGGAGGGGACTCCGCAGCCCATGCGGACGTCCCCTCCTCCTCGTCCGCGATCATAATCGGCCCCTAAATGTGGAAGCTAGTACATGGGTTAGTCAGTAGCTATATCACAGTTTATATGGGTTATTGATTGTTTGCCTGAGTATTTGTAATGGTGCCTGAGTGTGTGTGTGGGTGGGTTGGAGGTGTGGGACTCTGTGCACAGATGTGTGACTAGTTGATTTACTGCGTGTATGGGTTCAAGGGTGCATGTGGAAACAGCTCTATGACTGGGTGAGTGTGTGTATGGGTATGTTTGTGAGTGAATGGAGATCTCACTGGTACATGTAAGTAGCTACATATGTAAAAGGCAATTTATGTGAGTGATAGTGTATATAAGTAACTATATGTGACAGTGAGTGATTACGAGAGTGGCTGTATGAATGAGTGTGTACTTGTATCACTGATTATATAAGAGAGTAAGTATGCATTACTATCTGTATGAATCAGTGAGGTGGTGTGTGCATAACTGTATAGGTGAGTAAATGGGAGTGTGATTGATTCTTTACATGACTATCTAGGTCTGTGAGTAACTCCATGGATGAGTGGCGGTCTGAATAGGAGTATGACTGCATATGATAGTGTTGTATTGATGAGTGACTGCATGTATGAGTGGTTGTATGGGTGAAAGAATGGATGTGTGTGTAGACCTAGGAATCATTGAGTGGGTGTGTAGTAACTGGTATTGGTGTGTCTAGTGGTTCAAAAATGGTAGTCTGTATTTTGGAATGGGAGTTTTAAAGGTTATATTAGGGTGTAAGGAGGTGCATCAGAATAGCACGTGGATGATGCCATCAGATGTCATCAGTGATATAATTTGAGATGTCATCAGTGATTTCATCAGTGATGTCATCAGTGATGTCACTGACCATGCCATGAACGTACTATGTGACATCATGATGTCATGAGCAGTGCATTGCGGGGGCGCGAGTTATAGTTAGCTGAACTAACTATAACGGTGAAATTTCTATGGTTTTGTACGAGTGAAATGTCCAGCTAACCAAAACACCCCTGAAACCTATGGTTTTTTCAGTGAATTTCAAAGGTTTTGTATATGCTAATTTCAAACTACAATAGCCCTATAACCTATAATTTTTTAAGTAAATTTTAAAAACGCATGTATACTTTTTATAGTGAAAACAAACTTAACAGTAGTCTTTTATAACTTATAGTTATGGCTCCTGGTTTTATGGTATTTATTTTTTGGGCATTTCCGTCTGTATTTATCCATATTATTTTTAAATCATTTTATCTGTATTTACCCATATATATATTGGGTTTTGTGAAAAACCTAATCTGAAATTAGTATACTTCCACATTTATTTGTCTGATAAATATGCACTCATGGCTGAAGGACTGGTCATTTTCAGTCATATAAACACTCTTAGATGAGAAACTATACACAACCTTGATATTAAAATGTCCCTGTTTTCTTATGTGATTCAGAAAAGGGGGTGGTGATGGACAGAGAATCTGAATTAAACAGAACACTCATACCCAATCAACAGATCAGGGCTTAATCCATCACTGAAGACGGCTGAAATGCCAGTAACCGGTCCCCGGTAGCTTGTCTCCTTTCTGGTGAAGAATTGGCTTGGTAGTTTAGTCTGCCCTGTTCCCATCATGCACTGGGCCAGGGACAGACTGATTTGCACATAACCAGGTTCTGAGCTGGGATGGTGCAGTGAGATGAATAACGGTGATGGATCAAGCGCTAATCTTTGGACTGGGTAAGAGTGGTCTGCTTAATTCAGACACTCTGTTCATCACCACCCCCTTTTCTGAATCATTTTTGGCCAGTATAGGTGTGGCAGGGTATACTCAGACATGAGTCCCTTTCTCACTGCACCATCAGGATTCAAGCAAGCCGGGCCGAAGATGGCTGAAATGCCAGGAACCGGTCCCCGGTAGCTTGTCTCCTTTCTGGTGAAGAATTGGCTTGGTAGTTTAGTCTGCCCTGTTCCCATGATGCACTGGGCCAGGGACAGAATGATTTGCATATAGCCAGGTTCTGAGCTGGGATGGTTCAGTGAGATAAATAACGGTGATGGATCAAGCCCTGATCTTTGGACTGGGTAAGAGTGGTCTGCTTAATTCAGACACTCTGTTCATCACCACCCCCTTTTCTGAATCATTTTTGGCCAGTATAGGTGTGGCAGGGTATACTCAGACATGAGTCCCTTTCTCACTGCACCATCAGGATTCAAGCAAGCCGGGCCAAAGACGGCTGAAATGCCAGAAACCAGTCCCCGGTAGCTTGTCTCCTTTCTGGTGAAGAATTGGCTTGGTAGTTTAGTCTGCCCTGTTCCCATGATGCACTGGGCCAGGGACAGACTGATTTGCATATAGCCAGGTTCTGAGCTGGGATGGTGCAGTGAGATAAATAACGGTGATGGATCAAACCCTGATCTTTGGACTGGGTAAGAGTGGTCTGCTTAATTCAGACACTCTGTTCATCACCACCCCCTTTTCTGAACCGTTTTTGGCCACTATAGGTGTGGCAGGGTATACTCAGACATGAGTCCCTTTCTCACTGCACCATCAGGATTCAAGCAAGCCGGGCCGAAGACGGCTGAAATGCCAGAAACTGGTCCCCGGTAGCTTGATTCCTTTCTGGTGAAGAATTGGCTTGGTAGTTTAGTCTGCCCTGTTCCCATGATGCACTGGGCCAGGGACAGACTGATTTGCATATAGCCAGGTTCTGAGCTGGGATGGTGCAGTGAGATAAATAACGGTGATGGATCAAGCCCTGATCTTTGGACTGGGTAGGAGTGGTCTGCTTAATTCAGACACTCTGTTCATCTACACCCCCTTTTCTGAATCGTTTTTGGCCACTATAGGTGTGGCAGGGTATACTCAGACATGAGTCCCTTTCTCACTGCACCATCAGGATTCAAGCAAGCCGGGCCGAAGATGGCTGAAATGCCAGAAACCGGTCCCCGGTAGCTTGTCTCCTTTCTGGTGAAGAATTGGCTTGGTAGTTTAGTCTGCCCTGTTCCCATGATGCACTGGGCCAGGGACAGACTGATTTGCATATAGCCAGGTTCTGAGCTGGGATGGTGCAGTGAGATAAATAACGGTGATGGATCAAGCCCTGATCTTTGGACTGGGTAAGAGTGGTCTGCTTAATTCAGACACTCTGTTCATCACCACCCCCTTTTCTGAATCGTTTTTGGCCACTATAGGTGTGGCAGGGTATACTCAGACATGAGTCCCTTTCTCACTGCACCATCAGGATTCAAGCAAGCCGGGCCGAAGACGGCTGAAATGCCAGAAACCGGTCCCCGGTAGCTTGTCTCCTTTCTGGTGAAGAATTGGCTTGGTAGTTTAGTCTGCCCTGTTCCCATGATGCACTGGGCCAGGGACAGACAGATTTGCATATAGCCAGGTTCTGAGCTGGGATGGTGCAGTGAGATAAATAATGGTGATGGATCAAGCCCTGATCTTTGGACTGGGTAAGAGTGGTCTGCTTAATTCAGACACTCTGTTCATCACCACCCCCTTTTCTGAATCGTTTTTGGCCACTATAGGTGTGGCAGGGTATACTCAGACATGAGTCCCTTTCTCACTGCACCATCAGGATTCAAGCAAGCCGGCCGAAGACGGCTGAAATGCCAGAAACCGGTCCCCGGTAGCTTGTCTCCTTTCTGGTGAAGAATTATCTTGGTAGTTTAGTCTGCCCTGTTCCCATGATGCACTGGGCCAGGGACAGACTGATTTGCATATAGCCAGGTTCTGAGCTGGGATGGTGCATTGAGATAAATAACGGTGATGGATCAAGCCCTGATCTTTAGACTGGGTAAGAGTGGTCTGCTTAATTCAGACACTCTGTTCATCACCACCCCCTTTTCTGAATTGTTTTCTTATGTGAGCATATATATTGCCCTTTGAGGCTCTTTACTAAAAGTCTTTTATTGTTAACCGTTTTACTTTTAGAACAACAGACCTATTGGCCTGGAATAATTTTCTGTTTGTAATTATCTGTAAAAATCAGTAAAAATGGAAAACAAGGAAACATATTTATAATTTAACAATTTTTTCAACTTAATTAGCAGTAATTAACATATAAGTGTGGTAAAAGTATGACGCAGCACCTATAATACCTGACTTCCAACAACAGTGATCACAGTTCGATTCCCGACCCCAGCAGCATCTTATCCCACCACTATCTCACTGTGGGTAACACCTTGCTTAATCTTCCCAACGCCCCTGAGCGCTGGCACACCTTTCCGGAGGTAGCTTTACACTTTACAAATGCTGGCGCTTTTTTTAATTTTAACAACAAAAGAACCGGGGGTCTATAACGGAGCTTCAAGTACTCCGAGCTGCTGCAAAACTCCTACATAAGTGAGTTAGGCGCTAATAGAGCTACATAAGTCTCTATATCAAAATGTGTGCCAGGACAAACCTGTCGAAGGACCTACTGAGATTGTTGGTAAGACCCGTACAGAGATGTGTTGGATTCCCATCAAATAGGTATGTAGATCAAGTGTTCTCATTTGGTCATCCAAAAATGGGGTGGTATGTCTCTTGATCAATGAGACCCATCCATCGCCCTTACTCAATTGGGTCGCACCATCAATCGCTAAGGTACCCATGAACAAATGATAAAGATGGGATCGAGTGCAGTGCAAAAATCAAAAGATGTGTGAGTTAAAAACAAGGGGTAAAAGGATCAATAGGCGAAGAACTCTAATGTAATTTGTCCTTTCCCTCAAACAAACAAGAACAATGCAGAGGAAGCAGTCTAAACATATAACTGCATATACAAGGCCAACATGTTTCAGCTGGTAGGGGCAAGATCCCATGGCTTTCTTCAGGGCCAGAGTTCTAAGCATTAGCTACTGCATACATAAAGTGAACGTAACGACAATCTGTAAAGGATATACATAAATAGTCCAAAATCGTGTTCCTCTGTACCAAACGGTGTCTCTTACATCTGTTAACAAGAAACAAGAAATAAATTGTAGTAAGTCCTATCAAAACAGGAAAGACCTGGCACTGGCTTCTACTAATTAAGCCAATTTATTTTACTAATGTTACTCACCTGAATAGTACAGGGAGTGTACCTCACCTTTCCTGGAACCCAGCTCAGGAAAAAGGAGGCCCCGCTCTGTGAAGGCAAGGAAGGGGTAATGAACGGAAGGGTGGACAGTACTACTCTATCTCTCCCTCCAATACATAATATAGCCCCTATAACAGTCAAGCTTCACAGAGCCACAAAAAATCCTAAGGGTGGAATAAGTCACAGAGCCCATAAAAGTCCCAGGTTCCCAAGATCCATCACTTAATATAAAAAGCTTTCCTCTAAATATGAGTGTCCTAAATAGGATGGAGCTAAACTGTAGCAGGTTTAGATCTGGGCTAGCAAAAGTTTGACAGACCAAGCCTGGTCTCATATCCCAGAAACATAGGTGAACCAGTCTATGCCACCCCAAAAGAAAAAAAGGCCAAACATAAATCCTAATGAGCCACTAACCTGTCCGGCGTTGTCTCATCGCAGGACCCGAGCTTTGTGGAAGGCAAAAATGGCTGCCCACAGGAAGCTTATAAAGGAGATAGGGGCGGAGTATCACGTACTCTCGCGGGATTTGATTGAACTACATAGTGATGTCACAATCCACTGTGTTGTAGTTCACCCAAGAACTACAAGATGACATCATTACGGCCATCTTTGTAGTTTGAAATTTGAACTAGTTCAAAAATAAAGGTGCTTTATTTAACCATAGCGCAAGTGTTTGCAAGCGCGAAATAGTCGACCGGGCTGATGTCTATTTATAAAGATCCATCAAAGTGGTCTCTAATGATGTTGCTTATTAGTTCAAACTCACATATAGGCAAACAGTGTGCCAAGGGTACATCTGTAGAGAGCCCTAAAGGACCAAAGTGAAGGTGGGTGACCGCAGACTCAAAGGAAACTGAACCTAATACCTCCCCAGAAGATTCAGTGGTGCAGACTAGAGCACACAGTGTCCCTAGCGAAAGAACTACCTCCATAGAGTGTAGTCTAAGAGAAAGACCCGCAGCTGGCAGCTGCTCTAAACAGTAAAATACAAACAATTGAAGGAGGGTCTGAGGGAAATTTAAAGACCTGCCCAGTTCATATCCCCCTAACTGTAATCCTAACAACAAAAGAACCGGGGGTCTATAACGGAGCTTCAAGTACTCCGAGCTGCTGCAAAACTCCTACATAAGTGAGTTAGGCGCTAATAGAGCTACATAAGTCTCTATATCAAAATGTGTGCCAGGACAAACCTGTCGAAGGACCTACTGAGATTGTTGGTAAGACCCGTACAGAGATGTGTTGGATTCCCATCAAATAGGTATGTAGATCAAGTGTTCTCATTTGGTCATCCAAAAATGGGGTGGTATGTCTCTTGATCAATGAGACCCATCCATCGCCCTTACTCAATTGGGTCGCACCATCAATCGCTAAGGTACCCATGAACAAATGATAAAGATGGGATCGAGTGCAGTGCAAAAATCAAAAGATGTGTGAGTTAAAAACAAGGGGTAAAAGGATCAATAGGCGAAGAACTCTAATGTAATTTGTCCTTTCCCTCAAACAAACAAGAACAATGCAGAGGAAGCAGTCTAAACATATAACTGCATATACAAGGCCAACATGTTTCAGCTGGTAGGGGCAAGATCCCATGGCTTTCTTCAGGGCCAGAGTTCTAAGCATTAGCTACTGCATACATAAAGTGAACGTAACGACAATCTGTAAAGGATATACATAAATAGTCCAAAATCGTGTTCCTCTGTACCAAACGGTGTCTCTTACATCTGTTAACAAGAAACAAGAAATAAATTGTAGTAAGTCCTATCAAAACAGGAAAGACCTGGCACTGGCTTCTACTAATTAAGCCAATTTATTTTACTAATGTTACTCACCTGAATAGTACAGGGAGTGTACCTCACCTTTCCTGGAACCCAGCTCAGGAAAAAGGAGGCCCCGCTCTGTGAAGGCAAGGAAGGGGTAATGAACGGAAGGGTGGACAGTACTACTCTATCTCTCCCTCCAATACATAATATAGCCCCTATAACAGTCAAGCTTCACAGAGCCACAAAAAATCCTAAGGGTGGAATAAGTCACAGAGCCCATAAAAGTCCCAGGTTCCCAAGATCCATCACTTAATATAAAAAGCTTTCCTCTAAATATGAGTGTCCTAAATAGGATGGAGCTAAACTGTAGCAGGTTTAGATCTGGGCTAGCAAAAGTTTGACAGACCAAGCCTGGTCTCATATCCCAGAAACATAGGTGAACCAGTCTATGCCACCCCAAAAGAAAAAAAGGCCAAACATAAATCCTAATGAGCCACTAACCTGTCCGGCGTTGTCTCATCGCAGGACCCGAGCTTTGTGGAAGGCAAAAATGGCTGCCCACAGGAAGCTTATAAAGGAGATAGGGGCGGAGTATCACGTACTCTCGCGGGATTTGATTGAACTACATAGTGATGTCACAATCCACTGTGTTGTAGTTCACCCAAGAACTACAAGATGACATCATTACGGCCATCTTTGTAGTTTGAAATTTGAACTAGTTCAAAAATAAAGGTGCTTTATTTAACCATAGCGCAAGTGTTTGCAAGCGCGAAATAGTCGACCGGGCTGATGTCTATTTATAAAGATCCATCAAAGTGGTCTCTAATGATGTTGCTTATTAGTTCAAACTCACATATAGGCAAACAGTGTGCCAAGGGTACATCTGTAGAGAGCCCTAAAGGACCAAAGTGAAGGTGGGTGACCGCAGACTCAAAGGAAACTGAACCTAATACCTCCCCAGAAGATTCAGTGGTGCAGACTAGAGCACACAGTGTCCCTAGCGAAAGAACTACCTCCATAGAGTGTAGTCTAAGAGAAAGACCCGCAGCTGGCAGCTGCTCTAAACAGTAAAATACAAACAATTGAAGGAGGGTCTGAGGGAAATTTAAAGACCTGCCCAGTTCATATCCCCCTAACTGTAATCCTAACAACAAAAGAACCGGGGGTCTATTACGGAGCTTCAAGTACTCCGAGCTGCTGCAAAACTCCTACATAAGTGAGTTAGGCGCTAATAGAGCTACATAAGTCTCTATATCAAAATGTGTGCCAGGACAAACCTGTCGAAGGACCTACTGAGATTGTTGGTAAGACCCGTACAGAGATGTGTTGGATTCCCATCAAATAGGTATGTAGATCAAGTGTTCTCATTTGGTCATCCAAAAATGGGGTGGTATGTCTCTTGATCAATGAGACCCATCCATCGCCCTTACTCAATTGGGTCGCACCATCAATCGCTAAGGTACCCATGAACAAATGATAAAGATGGGATCGAGTGCAGTGCAAAAATCAAAAGATGTGTGAGTTAAAAACAAGGGGTAAAAGGATCAATAGGCGAAGAACTCTAATGTAATTTGTCCTTTCCCTCAAACAAACAAGAACAATGCAGAGGAAGCAGTCTAAACATATAACTGCATATACAAGGCCAACATGTTTCAGCTGGTAGGGGCAAGATCCCATGGCTTTCTTCAGGGCCAGAGTTCTAAGCATTAGCTACTGCATACATAAAGTGAACGTAACGACAATCTGTAAAGGATATACATAAATAGTCCAAAATCGTGTTCCTCTGTACCAAACGGTGTCTCTTACATCTGTTAACAAGAAACAAGAAATAAATTGTAGTAAGTCCTATCAAAACAGGAAAGACCTGGCACTGGCGTCTACTAATTAAGCCAATTTATTTTACTAATGTTACTCACCTGAATAGTACAGGGAGTGTACCTCACCTTTCCTGGAACCCAGCTCAGGAAAAAGGAGGCCCCGCTCTGTGAAGGCAAGGAAGGGGTAATGAACGGAAGGGTGGACAGTACTACTCTATCTCTCCCTCCAATACATAATATAGCCCCTATAACAGTCAAGCTTCACAGAGCCACAAAAAATCCTAAGGGTGGAATAAGTCACAGAGCCCATAAAAGTCCCAGGTTCCCAAGATCCATCACTTAATATAAAAAGCTTTCCTCTAAATATGAGTGTCCTAAATAGGATGGAGCTAAACTGTAGCAGGTTTAGATCTGGGCTAGCAAAAGTTTGACAGACCAAGCCTGGTCTCATATCCCAGAAACATAGGTGAACCAGTCTATGCCACCCCAAAAGAAAAAAAGGCCAAACATAAATCCTAATGAGCCACTAACCTGTCCGGCGTTGTCTCATCGCAGGACCCGAGCTTTGTGGAAGGCAAAAATGGCTGCCCACAGGAAGCTTATAAAGGAGATAGGGGCGGAGTATCACGTACTCTTGCGGGATTTGATTGAACTACATAGTGATGTCACAATCCACTGTGTTGTAGTTCACCCAAGAACTACAAGATGACATCATTACGGCCATCTTTGTAGTTTGAAATTTGAACTAGTTCAAAAATAAAGGTGCTTTATTTAACCATAGCGCAAGTGTTTGCAAGCGCGAAATAGTCGACCGGGCTGATGTCTATTTATAAAGATCCATCAAAGTGGTCTGTAATGATGTTGCTTATTAGTTCAAACTCATATGCAGTGCTCTAGTCTGCACCACTGAATCTTCTGGGGAGGTATTAGGTTCAGTTTCCTTTGAGTCTGCGGTCACCCACCTTCACTTTGGTCCTTTAGGGCTCTCTACAGATGTACCCTTGGCACACTGTTTGCCTATATGTGAGTTTGAACTAATAAGCAACATCATTAGAGACCACTTTGATGGATCTTTATAAATAGACATCAGCCCGGTCGACTATTTCGCGCTTGCAAACACTTGCGCTATGGTTAAATAAAGCACCTTTATTTTTGAACTAGTTCAAATTTCAAACTACAAAGATGGCCGTAATGATGTCATCTTGTAGTTCTTGGGTGAACTACAACACAGTGGATTGTGACATCACTATGTAGTTCAATCAAATCCCGCGAGAGTACGTGATACTCCGCCCCTATCTCCTTTATAAGCTTCCTGTGGGCAGCCATTTTTGCCTTCCACAAAGCTCGGGTCCTGCGATGAGACAACGCCGGACAGGTTAGTGGCTCATTAGGATTTATGTTTGGCCTTTTTTTCTTTTGGGGTGGCATAGACTGGTTCACCTATGTTTCTGGGATATGAGACCAGGCTTGGTCTGTCAAACTTTTGCTAGCCCAGATCTAAACCTGCTACAGTTTAGCTCCATCCTATTTAGGACACTCATATTTAGAGGAAAGCTTTTTATATTAAGTGATGGATCTTGGGAACCTGGGACTTTTATGGGCTCTGTGACTTATTCCACCCTTAGGATTTTTTGTGGCTCTGTGAAGCTTGACTGTTATAGGGGCTATATTATGTATTGGAGGGAGAGATAGAGTAGTACTGTCCACCCTTCCGTTCATTACCCCTTCCTTGCCTTCACAGAGCGGGGCCTCCTTTTTCCTGAGCTGGGTTCCAGGAAAGGTGAGGTACACTCCCTGTACTATTCAGGTGAGTAACATTAGTAAAATAAATTGGCTTAATTAGTAGAAGCCAGTGCCAGGTCTTTCCTGTTTTGATAGGACTTACTACAATTTATTTCTTGTTTCTTGTTAACAGATGTAAGAGACACCGTTTGGTACAGAGGAACACGATTTTGGACTATTTATGTATATCCTTTACAGATTGTCGTTACGTTCACTTTATGTATGCAGTAGCTAATGCTTAGAACTCTGGCCCTGAAGAAAGCCATGGGATCTTGCCCCTACCAGCTGAAACATGTTGGCCTTGTATATGCAGTTATATGTTTAGACTGCTTCCTCTGCATTGTTCTTGTTTGTTTGAGGGAAAGGACAAATTACATTAGAGTTCTTCGCCTATTGATCCTTTTACCCCTTGTTTTTAACTCACACATCTTTTGATTTTTGCACTGCACTCGATCCCATCTTTATAATTTGTTCATGGGTACCTTAGCGATTGATGGTGCAACTCAATTGATTAAGGGCGATAGATGGGTCTCATTGATCAAGAGACATACCACCCCATTTTTGGATGACCAAATGAGAACACTTGATCTACATACCTATTTGATGGGAATCCAACACATCTCTGTACGGGTCTTACCAACAATCTCAGTAGGTCCTTCGACAGGTTTGTCCTGGCACACATTTTGATATAGAGACTTATGTAGCTCTATTAGCGCCTAACTCACTTATGTAGGAGTTTTGCAGCAGCTCGGAGTACTTGAAGCTCCGTTATAGACCCCCGGTTCTTTTGTTGTTAGGATTACAGTTAGGGGGATATGAACTGGGCAGGTCTTTAAATTTCCCTCAGACCCTCCTTCAATTGTATGTATTTTACTGTTTAGAGCAGCTGCCAGCTGCGGGTCTTTCTCTTAGACTACACTCTATGGAGGTAGTTCTTTCGCTAGGGACACTGTGTGCTCTAGTCTGCACCACTGAATCTTCTGGGGAGGTATTAGGTTCAGTTTCCTTTGAGTCTGCGGTCACCCACCTTCACTTTGGTCCTTTAGGGCTCTCTACAGATGTACCCTTGGCACACTGTTTGCCTATATGTGAGTTTGAACTAATAAGCAACATCATTAGAGACCACTTTGATGGATCTTTATAAATAGACATCAGCCCGGTCGACTATTTCGCGCTTGCAAACACTTGCGCTATGGTTAAATAAAGCACCTTTATTTTTGAACTAGTTCAAATTTCAAACTACAAAGATGGCCGTAATGATGTCATCTTGTAGTTCTTGGGTGAACTACAACACAGTGGATTGTGACATCACTATGTAGTTCAATCAAATCCCGCGAGAGTACGTGATACTCCGCCCCTATCTCCTTTATAAGCTTCCTGTGGGCAGCCATTTTTGCCTTCCACAAAGCTCGGGTCCTGCGATGAGACAACGCCGGACAGGTTAGTGGCTCATTAGGATTTATGTTTGGCCTTTTTTTCTTTTGGGGTGGCATAGACTGGTTCACCTATGTTTCTGGGATATGAGACCAGGCTTGGTCTGTCAAACTTTTGCTAGCCCAGATCTAAACCTGCTACAGTTTAGCTCCATCCTATTTAGGACACTCATATTTAGAGGAAAGCTTTTTATATTAAGTGATGGATCTTGGGAACCTGGGACTTTTATGGGCTCTGTGACTTATTCCACCCTTAGGATTTTTTGTGGCTCTGTGAAGCTTGACTGTTATAGGGGCTATATTATGTATTGGAGGGAGAGATAGAGTAGTACTGTCCACCCTTCCGTTCATTACCCCTTCCTTGCCTTCACAGAGCGGGGCCTCCTTTTTCCTGAGCTGGGTTCCAGGAAAGGTGAGGTACACTCCCTGTACTATTCAGGTGAGTAACATTAGTAAAATAAATTGGCTTAATTAGTAGAAGCCAGTGCCAGGTCTTTCCTGTTTTGATAGGACTTACTACAATTTATTTCTTGTTTCTTGTTAACAGATGTAAGAGACACCGTTTGGTACAGAGGAACACGATTTTGGACTATTTATGTATATCCTTTACAGATTGTCGTTACGTTCACTTTATGTATGCAGTAGCTAATGCTTAGAACTCTGGCCCTGAAGAAAGCCATGGGATCTTGCCCCTACCAGCTGAAACATGTTGGCCTTGTATATGCAGTTATATGTTTAGACTGCTTCCTCTGCATTGTTCTTGTTTGTTTGAGGGAAAGGACAAATTACATTAGAGTTCTTCGCCTATTGATCCTTTTACCCCTTGTTTTTAACTCACACATCTTTTGATTTTTGCACTGCACTCGATCCCATCTTTATCATTTGTTCATGGGTACCTTAGCGATTGATGGTGCGACCCAATTGAGTAAGGGCGATGGATGGGTCTCATTGATCAAGAGACATACCACCCCATTTTTGGATGACCAAATGAGAACACTTGATCTACATACCTATTTGATGGGAATCCAACACATCTCTGTACGGGTCTTACCAACAATCTCAGTAGGTCCTTCGACAGGTTTGTCCTGGCACACATTTTGATATAGAGACTTATGTAGCTCTATTAGCGCCTAACTCACTTATGTAGGAGTTTTGCAGCAGCTCGGAGTACTTGAAGCTCCGTTATAGACCCCCGGTTCTTTTGTTGTTAGGATTACAGTTAGGGGGATATGAACTGGGCAGGTCTTTAAATTTCCCTCAGACCCTCCTTCAATTGTTTGTATTTTATTGCTTTTTTTAATTTAACAGCATAGTGATGACAAATATTAGCAAGTTTTTTTTTCTTCTATTGTAAACAATATTTTTTTTATGTCTTTTATTCAAATGTTTAAAATCATGAGAATGCAAATGGCACAGTTTACCGGGTAACATTTTTTAAACTCGTGTGTAGATATTAAGCACTTTGGGGCAGATTTACAAGCCCCTTGTGCCGCTTTTACACTGCTGTTGCATCACTTTTGTGACGCAGCGGTGCCGCAAAAGATGCACCATGGTGCGGGGTATTTACAATGTGACGCATCTCCCAGATGCGGTAAAAAAGGGGGTGGTAATGGACGGAGCATCTGAACCAATCAAACACTCACACCCAGTCAAAAGATCTGGGTTTAATCCATCACCATTCTTTAACCCACTCTGGCACCCCAGTTCAGACACGGGAACAGTTCAGCCCGAACTGCCAAGCCATGCCTTCCCTGGACCGGAAACAAGCTTCCGAGGACCGATTTCTGGCCTTCCAGCCGTCTTCAGCCCGGCTTGCTTGAATCCAGTGGCAAAGTGAGCAAGGGACTCAAGTCTGAGCATACCCTGCCACACCTATGGCGGCCAAAAGCGGTACAAAAGGGGGTGGTAATGAACGGAGCATCTGAACTAATCAAGCACTCACACCCAGTCAAAAGATCTGGGTTTAATCCATTACCGTTCTTTAGCCCACTCTGCCACCCCAGTTTAGCCATGGCTATATGCAAATCAGTCTGACCCTGTCCCTCATGGGAACAGTCCAGCCCGAACTGCCAAACCATGCCTTCCCTGGACCGGAAACAAGCTTCCTAGGACCGGTTTCTGGCATTCCAGCCGTGTTCAGCCCTGCTTGCTTGAATCCAGTTGCAAAGTGAGCAAGGGACTCATGTCTGAGCATACCCTGCGACACTTATGGCGGCCAAAAGCGGTACAAAAGGGGGTGGTAATGAACGGAGCATCTGAACCAATCAAACACTCACACCCAGTCAAAAGATCTGGGTTTAATCCATCACCGTTCTTTAGCCCACTCTGCCACCCCAGTTCAGACATGGCTATATGCAAATCAGTCCGACCCTGTACCTCATGGAAACAGTCCAGCCCAAACTGCCAAGCCATGCCTTCCCTGGACCGGAAACAAGCTTCCGAGTACCCGTTTCTGGCATTCCACTTGGCTTGCTTGAATCCAGTGGCAAATTGAGCAAGGGACTCACGTCTGAGCATACCCTGCCACACTTATGGCGGCCAAAAGCGGTACAAAAGGGGGTGGTAATGGACGGAGCATCTGAACCAATCAAACACTCACACCCAGTCAAAAGATCTGGGTTTAATCCATCACCGTTCTCTAGCCCACTCTGCCAGCCCAGTTCAGACATGGCTATATGCAAATCAGTCCGACCCTGTGCCTCATGGGAACAGTCCAGCCCAAACTGCCAAGCCATGCCTTCCCTGGACCGGAAACAAGCTTCCGAGTACTAGTTTCTGGCATTCCAGCTGTCTTCAGCCCCGCTTGCTTGAATCCAGTGGCAAATTGAGCAAGGGACTCACGTCTGAGCTTACCCTGCCACACTTATGGCGGCCAAAAGCGGTACAAAAGGGGGTGGTAATGGACGGAGCCTCTGAACCAATCAAACACTCACACCCAGTCAAAAGATCTGGGTTTAATCCATCACCATTCTTTAGCCCACTCTGCCACCCCAGTTCAGCCATGGCTATATGCAAATCAGTCTGACCCTGTGCCTCATGGGAACAGTCCAGCCCGAACTGCCAAGCCATGCCTTCCCTGGACTGGAAACAAGCTTCCGAGGACCGGTTTCTGGCATTCCAGCCGTCTTCAGCCTGGCTTGCTTGAATCTAGTGGCAAAGTGAGCAAGGGACTCACGTCTGAGCATACCCTGCCACACCTATGGCGGCCAAAAGCGGTACAAAAGGGGGTGGTAATGGACGGAGCATCTGAACCAATCAAACACTCTCACCCAGTCAAAAGATCTGGGTTTAATCCATCACCGTTCTTTAGCCCACTCTGCCACCCAAGTTAAGACATTGCTATATGCAGATCAGTCTGGCCCTGTGCCTCATGGGAACAGTCCAGCCCGAACTGCCAAGCCATGCCTTCCCTGGACCGGAAACAAGCTTCCGAGGACCGTTTTCTGGCATTCAAGCCGTCTTCAGCCCGGCTTGCTTGAATCCAGTGGCAAAGTGAGCAAGGGACTCACGTCTGAGCATACCCTGCCACACTTATGGCGGCCAAAAGCGGTACAAAAGGAGGTGGTAATGGACAGAGCATCTGAACCAATCAAACACTCTCACCCAGTCAAAAGATCTGGGTTTAATCCATCACCGTTCTTTAGCCCACTCTGCCACCCCAGTTCAGACATGGCTATATGCAAATCAGTCTGACCCTGTGCCTCATGGGAACCGTCCAGCCCGAACAGCCAAGCCATGCCTTCCTTGGACCGTAAACAAGCTTCCGAGGACCGGTTTCTGGCATTTCAGCCATATTCAGCCCGGCTTGCTTGAATCCAGTGGCAAAGTGACTGATTGCATTTGGCCATGTCTGAACTGGGGTGGTGTGAAGTGCAAAAAAATGATGGATTTAGGCCCAGATTTCTGTACTGGGGTGAATGTATGACATTGTTCTGCATTCTGTCCATCACCTGTAGTTTTTGCATCTCCCAGATGCATCATGTTGTAAAGCCCTGGACCAGAAGAGGCGTATCATCGCAGGGGTAGGCGTTCCGGGGCAGGAACGCCTCCCAAAAGTGGCTGAGTGAAATCTACAAGATTTCACTGAGTCACTTTTGGGCCCATGCTGCGTCAAAACCCTGCGCCTGCTTGAAGCAGGCGTAAGGATTGATGCAGCATTGTGCACATAGGGCCCCCCTGATCATTGCTGGAGCTGCGTCACGCTTGCGACGCAACTCCAGCAATGCGCCGCTTTTACGGCACAGATGCGTGACGCATCTGTGCCGTTTTTGCCCCATGGTGCACCGCATTTTAAATGCGGTGCATCAAGGGTGGCGGAGCTGTGGCGCACAATTACTGGCGCATCCCTGCCGATATGCAGGGATGCACACCAGTAATTGTAAATCGGCCCCCTTATACGTGTTACGATGGTAATCGAAACCTTTACAGCTTCACAGGTTGTAACTTTTCCCAACACGTGCACAAGTCAAACCGTTAAATTGTGAGCACGTGTAAACTGTAAAACATGACATCTAAATGGGCGGAGCCGCATCTTCCTTCCATAGACAGCTCAACAACCAAAAACTATATTAACCACTCCCGTTGTGCGATTAGTTTGATTTTCGCGAGTTTTTTCTCCGTGCCCAATCTGTAATGCAGGTTCCCTTTTCTAGCATCGAATTCTTGTTTTGCGTCAACAAAACATATTCCGAGTATTTTAAAGATATTAAGCACTATGGGGCAACAGTAGGGAAATCGTTGGATAGTGTAGGGGTAAAAATTACTATTCCCACTCCAGTGGGTGCAACAGTAGGAAAAGCGTTGGATAGCGTAAGGGTACAAATTACTATTCCCACTCCAAAGAGTGCAACAGTAGGGAAAGCGTTGGATAGCGTAAGGGTAAAAATTACTATTCCCACTCCAAAGAATGCAACAGTAGGAAAAGCATTGGATAGCGTAGGGGTAAAAATTGCTATTCCCACTGCAGTGGGTGCAACAGTAGGGAAAGCGTTGGATAGCGTAGGGGTTAAAATTACTATTCCCACTACAAAGAATGCAACAGTAGGGAAAGCATTGGATAGCGTAGGGGTTAAAATTACTATTCCCACTCCAGTGGGTGCAACAGTAGGGAAAGCGTTGGATAGCATAGGGGTAAAAATTACTATTCCCACTCCAGTGGGTGCAACAGTAGGGAAAACGTTGGATAGCGTAAGGGTTAAAATTACTATTCCCACTCCAAAGAGTATGGAAAGCTTTGGATAGCGTAAGGGTTATTCCCACTCCAGAGAATATAACATTAGGGAAAGTAAATACTTCATATATTATTTACATTTTTTTAAAAGAATATCTATTAAAAATTAATTAAAAATAATTAAACATTTTATATAATATAATATTTAATATATTAAAATGACTAATTAACAATAACTATTTCACTTGATCACCTATTAATACAAAATAATTAAAAATTAGCAATTAAATATTTAATAATTACAAATTATTTAACAATTATTTCCAATAGAATACATTTAAATACATGTAATTATGTAATTAATTATTAATAAATTACTTCCCACCCTATTCCCCTATAAACCCACAACCCGCTACAGAAAATAAATTATTAAAATTAACATAATTAACAATTTTTATAATTACCCATAAATACTTAATTATTAATTCATTCTAAATAAATACCAATAAATACATTTACATATTTAATTAATTATAAATTAATTAATTCCCACACAATTCCCCTATAAACCCACAATCAGCTACCGAAAATAAATTAGTGAAATTTACATAATTACCAATTAATCAATTAATTATAATTAATTACCAATTAAAATTTAATAAATTAACAAATATAAATTAATTAACAATTAATTAAAAATGACTATCAATAAATAAATGTACATATTTAATTAATTATAATTAAATTACTTCCCACCCTAATCCCCTATAAACCCACAACCTGCTACAGAATTAAATTACGCAATAATTATAAAAACAAAATTAATTAATTAAAATTAATTATAACATAAATACACACTTTTCACACATAATATAACATAAAAATACACTATAAAAATTAGATAATATTAAAAAATAGATATTTTTAACTATCTATATTATATACTTCGATATTTTAACTTTCTATATTTTTGCCAGTCGATATTACATCACTTACCTTAAAACTATATTTTGGTTATCTATATTCTGTCCTGTCGCTATTTTGTCCAGTCTATATTTACAACTCGATATTATTTCCAATCGATATTTTGGACTCGAAATTATGTCTGTGCACCGTTCTACTGTTAGGTCAGTGGAAGTAAAAAATCTTCCTCTCTCTGGTGAACATATCCAGGTTGTAGGTGTAGCTAATAGACAGATTAAAACCTCCTTAACACAACCAGTTGAAGTAGAAATTGGAAATTTCAAAGGCATGCATCGATTTGTAGTATGTAATAGTGGGCCCGTAAATCTGTTAGGACGAGACATTTTGTGTAAAAGGAACTGTGCCATATATTGTTCACTGGATGGCATAGAACTGCAAACCACAGACGAAGATAGCTTGTATAAAATGACCATGCTAATGATTGAGGCAGAGAAAAATAAGTTGTTTCCTGTGTTTGATCGAGACAAGATACCTGATGAATTGAAAAAGGTAGTGAAAGAAAAGGTGTGGGATTTAACAGGAGAAGATATTTAATTAATGAAAGACGTAAATCCTGTAAAAGTCTCTATAAAAGAAGGTGTGAGTTACCCAAACATTCCTCAGCATAAAATGACAGCAGAAATAATTGACGGAATAACTCCAGTAATAAACAAAATGATTGAGCAAGGCATTCTGAGAGAGATAGTGAGCAGTCCTTGTAATTCACCGATAATGGGATTGAAAAAGCCAAATGGAACCTTTAGAATTGTACAGGACTTGAGAAAAATGAATAAGATTGTTGTCCCATGTTGTCCAATTGTACCAAATCCAGCAGTGATTTTATATCAAATTCCCCAGGATACAGAATGGTAGTGATCGATCTGTGTAATGCGTTCTTTACTGTTCCATTGCACCCTGAAAGCCAGCCAATATTTGCGTTCCAGTTTGGAGATCGTATTTTGGCATGGTGTCGAATTCAAGAAAGGTATACTGAAAGTCCATCGATTTTTAATCAATTACAAAAAAAATCACTAGAAATTTTGAGTACGCCTGGAGAGTCCGTATTGGTTCAGTACATTGATGATCTCCTAGTGGCATCGAAGACAAAAGATGCATGTGTAACAGATACCTTTGCATTACTGAATCATTTGGCAGAAGAGGGACATAAGTGTCTCCATCTAAATTACAATTTTGTCAGAAAGAAGTGCAATACTTAGGCCATAAGATTGCCAAAGGAATCAGACAAGTCACTGCAGAGAGGATCAAAATGATACAAGGAATGCAGCCACCAAAAATGCAACAACAAGTAAGAATGTTCCTGGGAATGGTAGGTTACTGTAGACTGTGGATTCGCGGATTTTTACTAATAGCAAAACCATTACAAAGATTAACCAGCGCAGATATCAGAGACCCTATAGTACTGACCAAGACTGAGATGGAAGCATTTGAACAGCTAAAAACAAGCTTATGTGAAGCACCAGCTTTAGGAATGCCTGACTATGAAAAGGAATTTGAACTGTATTGCAGTGAACGAGAAGGATGTGCATTGTCAGTGTTGATTCAAAGACATGGAAAACTGAGAAGACCAATTGCATATTTCTCAGCTGTTTTGGACCCAGTTGCAAAAGCATTGCTAGATTGTCTAATAGCAGTAGCAGCTACAAGCGTAAGTCTAGAACAGAGTGAAGAAATAGTGATGGGATTTCCTGTGAGGGTGTATGTACCTCATTCTGTGGAGATTCTCCTCACTAGAACAAAGACACAATATCTCACCAACAATAGAATGACCAACTACGAGAAGGTAATTCTGGGAGCAGATAATGTGACAATCTCTAGGGGCCCGATGTAGGTAAAAGGGATTTTCCGATTTCAAAATACCGAGGCGGTCCGAATCGGTATTCTGAAATCGGAAAACGAGATGTAGCTAAAAAAATGCGAATTATTACCGAATCGGTCGGCATCGGTAATGTGAATCGGTACGTTCCGAATCGGCACGGGCCGAATCGGGAAGTACCGAATCGGCCAACACCGAATCGGAAAGTACCGAATCGGCCAACACCGAATCGGAAAGTACCGAATCGGCTAACACCGAATCGGATAGTTCCGATTCGGCTAACACCGAATCGGAAATAGCCGATTCGGTAAAATCCGAATCGGCAATAATAGAATTGTAGCCATGAAAACACACCCATGGCGAAAAAGCCCATAGGAATGCATTGAAGAAACCGAATCGGCTTTTACCGAATCGGATAATACCGAATCGGATTTTACCGATTCGGATTTTACCGAATCGGATAATATCCGATTCGGTAAAAGCCGATTCAGCCAATGAGGTGGCTCCCCCTCTCCCACCCAAACAGGGAGTGGCAACCCTGGCAGGTGCAGCTAATTACGAAGTTTCTGGAGTGCCAGCCTGAGCTCAACACTCACAGTTAGCAGCAGTGGGAGTAGGAGGTTGTGAACTGTAGTGAAGAACATGGCAAACCAGAGCGAGAGCCAGAAGTCCTCCCAGAAGAGGAAGCCGAAGTTCAGCACCACCGAGCTTCAGGTGTTGGTCGAGGAGGTGGTGAGGGTGCACCGCCAGCTCTTTGGAAAGCTGTCCCTCAATGTGCCAGACAGCACCAAGAGGAGGATCTGGAGCGAAATCGCCCAAAGGGTGAATGCTGTGGGTGTCACCCCCAGGTCCGTGGATGAGCTCAAGAAGAGATTCTACGACATCCGCAGCCTCACAAAAAGGAAGATGGCAGAGATCCAGAGGCAGGCTGGACTCACAGGTGGAGGCAGGAACCCGGCGCCACCCCTCACAGACCTCGAGGAAATGGTCTCCACCACCATTGAGAGGGAGAGTGTTAGTGGAATTGGGACCCTGGACAGCTCTGCGAGAGCTACAGCTACAGGTAAGAAGCATGCGCATCATGACACACCCTACCAGACACCTCCCCATTAGACACAATGCATAGGCAAACCCCAGCACAGTACTGTAACCAACATACAAGAGACAAGCATCATGGTACATGTAGTCAGCAGAAGTTAGCAAAATATGGCAGTGCAGAATCACAAGACAGGAAACAGTGTGACACAGTCTAAGGAGAAGCAAGGACATGTGGAATGCTTTAATTGTACTGACTGTAATACATCGGCACTCAATTTACAAATGCTTCTTTGTACCTAGGGGCACCATCAGGCGGACAAACATTGTCATCAGAGGCAGCAGCACCATCTGACACTGCACTCGCAGGGCCGAGCACCAGCCAGGCTGCTGAGGAGGAGGAGGAGGACGGAAACACCCTAGGGCTTGGTATGGAGGGAGACCTGGTGATAGACTTCGAAGCACTGCACTCCCCACAAATGCCCAGCACACCCCCTTGCAGTTCTCCCCAGAGAACTCCCCTACAAGGGACCCCCTTCCACCTACACCAGCTCCTGCCACAACCATGGCTTTGCCACCAGTACAACCTGTCCTGGGAGCAGGGGCTCAGGGACCGGCCAGCACCACACCCCCACCAGTGGCACCCCAGCCCACTCAGCAGGCCGGCAGCAGCAGTGCCCGGCGCCGTGCCATCACCACCACTGCTGCACCAGCACGGGAGGGCAGTGTCTTCCTGGGCCTCGAGGGGAAGATGGTCAAGATACAGAGGCAGCAGGCAAAATCCACGATGGCCTGCCAACGCCAGCTCCTGCAGCACAACCTGCAGATGGGAGAAATGGTAAAGGGATTTCAGGCCTTCGTGGAATCAAACAAGGAGGTGGCAGCAGGGTTAGGCAGGCTAACCACTGCCATAACCCAGTTGTGTAGCAGAATGGAGGAGCAGGAGCTGGTGCGCAGGCGGGATGCCCGTGTGCAGAACCGCTGCATGAGCCGCCTTGCTGCGGCTACGGCACAACTGTGCCAGCGCAGCGCAAACATGGAATCTAGCCTGAGTCAGAATACGGCAGAGCTCACAAGGGGAATGGCCCGGATCACCACTGCTATGGAGGCCATGATCATCTCGAACACAGCCACCAATCCTGCCCTGGACCTGGGGGATGCTGGGGACAGCAGCAGCCGCAGCAGCCCGGCCAGCGCTGCGTCTGAGCCACGTAGGAGCACCAGGCGCTCCGCAGATGCTGCTGGTCATTCAGAGGGGGCTGAGGGACACCCCAGTGGGTCTGGCAAGCGGGCAAAGAAATAGCCTTGCAAGGGCGGGTGAGGCAACCTGAACCTTGGACTTTACTTTTCTTTTCCATTACACCATTTTTTTGTTGCACATCAGTGCAGTAACTGTGTTGCAACAGTATTAAAATTTGTTTTTTCCCAACAACCATTTAGCTGTCTTTGCATCTGTACTCACTCAGAAATAGTTTTCAGTAATCTCCTCACGTCTGTATCTGCCATCACTTGGCGTACACACCCCAGCTGGCTGTGTCAGTGGCACAGCTTCGTCGTCGTCATGGTCCTCGTAGTCAGACAACTCCACCTCAGTGCCCTTCTTCACCCCAAGGTTGTGTAACATTGCACATACAGCTATGATCTTGCAGCAGGTGATGGGGGTATACTGCCTCGCACCTCCACTCTTGTGCAGGCATCTGAATCTACTTTTCCAGATGCCAAAGGTCCGTTCGACAACATTCCTTGTGCGTATGTGGGCCCGGTTATACCTCCTTTGGCTGGGTGTGGAGGGGTTGAGGTAGGGGGTGAGTATGAATGAGCGGAGGGCATATGCACTGTCGCCTGGAAGAGAAAGGGGTTAAATTACACACATGCATACATGTATTCCACCTAGCTACTATGTGTTATGGGGGTCTGATGATGTGTCTCACCTAGGAGGTATCCTTCACCAAATTCGCCAGCCATCAGCCGTGCATAGATGCCGCTCTGTTGGAAAATATAGGAGTCATGGGTACTCCCTGGAAATTTTGCTACCAGGTCTGTGATGGTGTACTTTGCATTGCAGATCACCTGTACATTGATGGTGCGTGTAGACTTCCGATTGCGGTATATGTATTCGGTGTCCGCTGGTGGGCAAATCGGAATGTGCGTGCCATCTATGCAACCAATGATTTGGGGAAATTGTGCCATCTGGTAGAAGTCAGCTTTAGTTTGTAGCAGTTCTGCGTGGGTTGCAGGGAAAGAGATGTATTGGTCCATCCTGTGTATCATGGCGTCAAGGAATGTGTGGAAGAACCTTGACAGGCTGCTCTGGCTCACCCCTCCTGCCGCTGCAACTCCACTTTGATAGCTGCCAGACGCTAGCAGGTGTAGGCTGCATAGCACCTGGATGTGCGCAGGGATGGCGTGTGCCCTTGGGGTGTGGTGGTCCAAGAATGGTTTGAGATCCCTGATGAGCTCAAGTATGGTGTCAGAGTCCAGCCTGTATCTCTGTAGGATCTCTGCCTCTGTGAGCATGAACAGGGTTATCCCCTGTCTGTAGACCTGTTCATTTCTTAGCCATTCCCTCTGTCCTTCCTGCTGTAGCCGTAGCCGCCTCGCAATGACATAAAAAGCTGCCATCCTGCAAGTTGCAATGCATTTTGGGACTGTTTATATGGGTTGGAGTTGGTTACCACCTGATTGGAATCCATGGTAAATACCGAGTGAATTCTACCGATTCTGAGCCGATTTCGGTGTTTCTGTGCCTCCCTACATCTCCCCATCTGTCGGAATCGGGGAATTTCCCGATCGGCGATTCATACGAATCGGTATGTTTTCCGATTCGGCTCATGTCCGAATCGGTCTATCTACCGAATCGGTACATGGACCGAATCGGTGATTTTCCGATTCGGTGTCACTACCGAATCGGTACATGGACCGAATCGGTGATTTTCCGATTCGGTGTCACTACCGATTCGGTACATGGACCGAATCGGTAATTATCCGATTCGGTGTCACTACCGAATCGGTACATGGACCGATTCGGTAATTTTCCGATTCGGTGTCACTACCGAATCGGTACATGGACCGATTCGGTGTTTGCATCCGATTCGGTGTGTTACCGATTCGCTACATATCCGATTTTCGGTATGTACGTATCGGATTCTTTCCCATTCGGTATTCTTTCCGATTCGGATTTCACTCCGATTATTTATTTTTTTGGTTCCCTACATCTCGATGGCTGTTTACCGATCGGTAAGGGCCAAAAATCGGTATTTTCGGCCGTTACCGATCGGTAACGGCCTACCTACATCGGGCC
>NW_028253864.1:0-67641 GCF_964263255.1 Lissotriton vulgaris | reverse complement strand
TGGGGGCCCAACCAGGCATTGAATTCTTGAAACAAGTGCACCTTTTCGATCCTGCCTAAGGACAAGAGTGCATATCCAGCTATCCCTGGTTTGAGCGAACTTCCCAATCAGGTGCTTCACCCTAACTTTAAACATGTAGGCCAAGAAGCAGTACAGGCATCTGTTTCTGGGGTGATTGACACTGACCTCTTTTGGCGTGGAATGGCTGACTGCATTCCAGTCCTTTCACAGCTTGCAGTTGTGTACAAGGACTGTGTGACCAGTTCTGCAGATGCTGAAAGGAGGAACAGCATCTACAAAATTGTCAACCAGACGGTCCCTCTCCAAGCAATCCATCTGGGCATTCTTGTTGTTGCATTATTATCAGCAGCACAATATTGGGCTAGATTTGGACTGCTCAGAAGAATTGCACATACATGGTCAAGATTAACACGACAAGCATACAGGTTCACTGGGCATTTATTCATTAACATGTTTATGTCCCATATGTAGCCTTGAGCCAAAACAAATTGTCTACATTTTAAATAAACCAAATATAGATGGCTTCAAGTTGTAAAATCACTCAAAAAACTAAAGATATCTGTGTTTGTCAGAAAAAATGCAAAATAAAGTTTAGCAAAAATGCTTCTAAATTTCCAGATTTGTGCCGCTAAATGTCCAGATTTGTGCCGATAAATTTACCAGTTCATGCCGCAATACCCAGGGGGGGGGGGGGGGTTGAGGGGGGGGTAGGGGGGTCCGTAGGCGTCAAGACAACTACAGCAAAAACTGTTCAACGGAATTAGACTATATTTCTCAATAAGCTAGATCTTGGTCCGTAAATTGTGCTTTTTGTGTAAATCGGGCAGTAGTTTTGGAGAAATTTACATTGAAAAATATTTGTAGTTTAAAAATAGAGCATTCTGATTGGCCATGTGAGCTTAATTTCCGTGTGGCCGTTTCGCTCCTGTGGGAGCGAATGCTCTGATTGGCTCAAAACTTTATGGACTCCTGAACTCCATTTTCTTGGAATTGGAGGTATTGAATTTAAAGCCTTTCCTTAAGAGCAAGCTGAAGTAAATGAACATTGATTTGATAATATAGGCATGAAACCAGAGGGTTAAGAATGTGAAGGGAGAGAGTGGGTTTCAGTAATTTGAGGCATAATATATTTTGCATAAGTACAGCATCCTCTTTAAAAATCTGTTTGCTCAGCCTACCCATCTGCTCAGTAAGTTAACAGCTCCCTAATTTTAAAATTGTAGCATCTTAGTAGAGATTATATATATATATATATGGTCTGGCTGGAGGCTATGCCAGATGTCCTAAGTAATGTAATGACATTACACATGTTGTGAGTGATGTAATATAGCGGTCACAAACAGTGCAAGTTCTAGTTAGTTCACTAAACAATGACTGGTGTATTTCAGTAGTTTTGGGGTTTTTAAACTTTAGATTGTGTAGCAGTCCAACAACTATAAAGTCATTTTAAATGCTGTTTATTTTAGTGAAAATATAAAGATGCACTAGATTGTGAGAAGGCTATGATAATACTGAAAAGAGAAATTTCAAATTCCAGTTTCATTATTGTAGTGACCAGTTTTACAGCACAATCCCATTGAAATTAGTAAACATGAAACAAACATGTGGCATGCTTTGTCATATGCCTTAAGTCACAGAAAAACCTGTATTGAATGAGACCTCAATATGTAGAAAGAAATTAAAGCACTACTGCTCACAACTAGATTTGTTCTCTAGGACCAGAACGCCTTTCATAGCTTCTGTATTGTAATACTAATGCACAATATTAAACATGATGAAGCTTGAGCTGGAATCCTGGCCTCTCACTTATTGGCCCCATAAGACATATTTCCGTGCTGATTGTTTTATACACAAAAGTTTGATCACTCTACCATCACTTTTCCAAACACTCATTTTTCAAACATTGAAAAGGATTGCATAAGTGGTAAATTTGCCAATCAATGGTTTTAAGATGTATGCGATGCAAGACTAGTAATATTTGAGCAAGTCCCTGTCATTTTGTTTATAAACAATAGCTTGTTTTACTTTAATTATTTTCCATGCCTATGCTATCTTCTTACACTTGGGATATTTGTACTCCAGAGGGCTGGTGTGCATTGAGTAACCAGGTGTTTAGATTTAAACAGCACACTTAATTCTGCTGGTAAAGGAAAATGTAATTAGAAATTATGGTAAGGTGAGTCAGACTAAAGCACAGAGTGGGAAGATTCCTACCAGTTGAAATTCTCGATAATTTATTGATGTTCGTGAAGGCCTTCTGTAGCATTCTAGCTGTCATCCTATACAGTAGGTGCTTGTTGTTAGATGGGGTTCTATGTCACTCAGTGGACAGATTTGGGAGCTGGATAGTGGAGGATTCTCTGTGCACAATAAATTAAGTTACCTTGTATGCTCCAAGTCATAATTCAAGTTTGCAACAATGGCTTCTGGCCTTTTAGTGCATAGGGTCATCATGTCCACAGCTCCAACTTGCTGGCTCATGTGTCGCCGGTGGTGATAGTGCTTTCCTGTACCTTGCTTAGGGCCAATGATATGCATTCATTTTCGGATCAGACCTCAAAGTATGGGCCTAGTTTTATGATTAGTTTTGGTCTTAAGCCTCAGCACACACATGAATTCATGGGTGCTGGTGGCCAAAAAATCAGGATACCAGTCTCACAAGCGGTTTTGTTAATTAGGGGTGGGGTGCATGCCTGTTTTTCTTGCAGGGGACATGAGCAGTCTAAGATTAACTTTTAAAATTGTCACATGGATGATCATCTTACCTTGAATACTCACTCTTGTGCCTGTAGATTAGAAGTTGAGCCATTAGGAACTTTATGGAGACAGGTTTGCTTATCGTTTTCGAGCTGCTAGTAGCGCGTTCATATTGCTCTTTTTCATTAGCTAGGAAACGTACAGCATTTTGTAGCCAACGTGCAAGAAATCAAATGGTTGGGACCATCCATTTGGATTAGATGTAAATTAATTTGATATAGTTCATGCTGAAGGAGTCAAAGCAGCTCTTCAAAATTTACAATTTACTCTGTGCTAAATCGTGTAAAAAGCTTTGTGTAAATTCCTAATCCTAATCTGAGAAGGCACAGTAGAAAATATGAGACGCTGGGAGGAGCTACTCTGACCAGCATTCACTGTCTGCATCTTTTTAATGGTTGAGGTAAAAAAAAAATAACATTACGTCAAAGAAACCTTTTATTGTATGTTTTACAAGATCTGTCCGATTAAAAGGGTAGATTGGCACAGGATGTGCATTTAACACTTCGGAGGCCAAATAGACTGTTGTTACAGCACAAATTTGAGAGTGTGACATAATCCAAGAACATAGGCGTAGGGGACAGTACAGGAGCCCAACAGTGGAGACTATATCTAATTCTTCCTAGCTGTCACTAACCTGAGGCCTCTGAAGACCACTTTGGGAAAGGTTGGATTATTCATCAAAACTGCAGTAGATCTACCAAGAGGTCAAATAATTCCAAGGATGTAAGGAAAGGCCTTGAGATGAAGCTGCAAAAGTAATTTCAAGAAGCGCAGAAAACAAAGCGCCAGGGAAGAAGATCTTGACGTTTGATGATCTCAACTGGAGAGCTAGGAACACAGGTGATAAGCTGAGGAACACAGGGGAAGAGCAGAGGAAAGCCAAGCAGCAGGCCATGCCTTGGTAGTGGCGTTTGTCAGTCAAAACTCTTTATTTTGAATTAATTAAAATCATAAAAGAAGCAGCAAATCATACATTCATTTATACATAAAATTAATCAATAAAAAATTAATTAAAATAGTTAGTACAATAAATAAATATATATACACTTATGGGCAGTCATATATGTACACTATATACAGATCATGGGTTGTGCAAAACAATACAAGAGTTGTGCAAAACAGTTCATTATTTATATGACCACAATGTGTACAACGCTAAAAATATTAAAAAAAACAATTCATTTTACGAAATAGAAAGACTCGATGCCCCCCTCGATTTCTCCGACTACATTGCTTTGCTTAGTGCATGTTGATATCTTTTTTATTAATTATCCTAGCTGCAGCTACCAGAAAACTGGCTACGCTGAAGATGATACGCACACTACTGAGCAATTGCAAGTGTAAAAGTGCGGGTCTGACCTGCAGGAACCCAGCTTCACGCAGTATGGGATATAAGAATTTTTTCCGTGCAGTGGAGAATTTATCGCAGAACATAATCACATGGAGAGTGTCCTGGGTAGAGAAATTGTCACAGGAGCATGGTGGGGAGTCCTCTGGTTTTCCCCAATGTGGGAAACTTCCTAAAATGAGATGAATTAAATTAAACATAAATCTTGTCAACAAGAAGCGGTGGAAAGGCTTAGTGACAATCTTAAGATAGGGATCCATGTCTGGGGAGGACTGTAAAACATAGATGGTTCTAACTCCTAATTTTTTCAGCTCCAATTCTTCCCTCTCTCTCTAGCATAGATCGAAAAGTGTGTTTGATCCACACCAAGTCCTCTTTCCTTATACCCTCCGGGTTTGTATATAGTTCAGGGCGTCCCAGTCTGGCACACGCTGCTCTGACGTATGCCAGCCAAGGGTTACTATCTGCTCTATCAAGGGCCAAGCACTCTTTGAGGATTAGGTGATTAAGGGTAATTTCCTCGTTGAGCCACGTCTTGGCCCAACAGATCAATGGAGCTGCTTTTATGTCATCTGATATGTAACCCAGGCCTAATTCAGAATGAACGGACAAAGTCGGCGACGACTGGGGAACTGCCAGTAATGTTCTAAGGAACCTATTTTCAGCTATATGTATTTTGTCCACAGGCGCGTACCCCCATATCGATGCCCCATAGGAGGCTATTGCACAGCACTTAGATTTGTATACTTTCAGCATAGCCTCCATGGGCCTCGAACCCAACCTTTTAGCAAAACTAAGGAGGGCTGTTGTTGATCTTGCTACAGCATTAATTTTATATTTCTGCTTGGGTCCCCAGTTACCCTTCTCATCGAAGAGTACTCCCAAGTAAGTGAACACCGGAACCCTTGAGACCTCCGCACCTAAGCATCTGAATGTTTTGACCTTTGGGATCTTTCTACGGGCCCGACGATCTTTACATGGGATTTTTTACTGTTTACTTTTAAGTCTAGGGACTCCATGAATGCACCAAAATTGTCCAGTAACCTCTGTAGGCCCAGGCCTGTGTGTGCGATCAGTACAGCATCGTCCGCGTACAGGAGGACCGGAATGTCCGTTTCCCCCTGCTCGCGGAATGTCCATACTTGCCCCGACCAAAGATTTTTCCAGGCCATTGATATAAATCGTAAACAGTAAAGGGGCTAGAATGCAGCCTTGTCTGACCCCACGCTTGGAGCTGAATTGGTCTGTGCATCTGCCTTCCTGCGTGACCCTAACAGCGGCCACTAGATCTTGATGAAGGTCGCTAAGGAAGTACACCAAGGGTGCGTCTACTCCCAGTTCCAACAAAATAGACCACAATTTGGAGCAATTCACCAGGTCGAAGGCTGATGTTAAGTCCATGAACCCAAGATATAAAAAGCCCTCTTTTACAATGGTGTACTTATTAATCAAGAGATGTAAATTTAGGCATTGGTCCATGGTACTTCTATGTTGCCTGAAGCCATACTGGAGGTTTGAGAGGACCCCCTTGTCCTTGGTAGTGGCGTTTATAAACATGTGGTATCCTCGAATCTGGCTGTAGGTCCTTGAATCACAGGATACTCGATGCCTGCAGTAGATCCTGGAATCCCACTGAAGCCTGCCACTTGGATGATGCATATGATCGTCATGGCTTTTGGGGTGCCCCCCCAAACCCTCCCTTATGGTGAAAGAATTAATGGTTCTGTTGATCGGATGGAAGGTAACAACTGGGCAGCGCACATAGGACATCCACAATCCTGGGTTGTATGACTCCAGTCAAGCCGGCGTGAACCGCAAACTGAGTAGTAATACCCGAGCTGGAAGTGGAAGAGGCACCCTGGACCAGAGGTAAATTGTGTGAGCACCTGCGACAAGCTATGACAGTACCCCTCCAAAGGCTGTCCAACAGGCTGATGTTTGTAAAACGAGTAGATTAGGCAAATGTAATGTGGAGCATGGACTTCCCCAGGTGACTCACCTGACCTATCATTAGGACATATCCTTTCTAGTCTGCTATTTAATACACAATTTCCTGGTTGGTAATGAGGTACTGGTTGCCTAACTTTATTTGACTGCTTTTGTTAAGTGATCGTGGCTTCTTGAAGATTTTTCTTAACTTGTCCTAAAATATTCTGGATATGCTCATGGTGTTCTGTCACAGAGGGTACCCAACTCTTTCCCTTTATTGCAATGGAATGGAATTCAGGTGGTACCAAACAAGATGGAATGAGCTCAATTGCTAGCAAACTCAGACTAGACTTGAGCGTTTCTAACCAACTTTTCAGGTGTTCTGCAAGCATCAAAAGAACTGTTAAATCAATTGGTTTACATGTTCTGTTTTTCCATCTCTTTGCGGATGGTAGGACGCGACAAATTGATGTCAGTGTGTGAAGATGCACATAACCTTCATCAGAGCTCACAAACTGACACCCACAGTCAAAGAGATTACAATAGGAACCATGTTTAGTAACACTGTTACTTAGCATGAAAGACATTAGTACTCGTAGAGTCTTAACGTGCGAAATGTCCACTCATCTCGCTCCTCGACTTTGACAAGATGGTATACCTCGTGTAGGTCCAATTTTGTATAAGCTGCTGGTTGTACCTGGCCCAGGAGTACTGGGATCAAGTGAAATCGGTTACCTCTTCTTCATGGTGAGTTTGATTAGGGTGCTCTAATCCAGGCTATTTATAGGTCCTGAATCTGTTCTTTTTTGGCACAAAACAGCTGTGAGGACACTGGAGAATGTTGTACATTGGTTAAATCCATTTGCCGGGAGCTCATCAATCTCATCATGTAGATGTTTATTTTCTTTTCTGGTTGAGATATACAGTGCATAGTAAGATTGCCCCTGCTTACAGATCTATCTGCCAGTCAAAACTCAGTTGTGGGGGCAAGACAATAGCTTTTATTTGGTTGAACATATCTTGAGAACCACTGTACTGAGTTAGTTGACCACCCTTCTGACGACAACAGGGTAACTGACTTTGGAGGTTCCTCATAACAATTCGGGAAATAGTAAATAGAGTCTAGGGTCACCTTCAAAAAGCACCATTCGGTCTTTGGCTTATGTGCATAGAACAAGTGGATACCCAGTATGACACAAAATAAATAATGTCAATATACTTGAAAAAAAATGTTTCAACATGGCAATTATCAAATTTCATGGTAACGAGTTCTGTTTGATAAATCATTTTCACTGAGGACGGTTCACGTGTGGCCCAAACAAGTTCTGAATGCTCTTTTTCAAGAATATTTGTATATTTAGAGATTTTGAATAGGTTATGCCAATGTCGTTCCCGGTTCCAGGTGAGTTTACGGAGGACGTGGTGTTGTGTAAACCGGGTTAAGATAACGGGTATGGCCAGAGGATGGGATTCTTCGGTCAAAACATTGGCCTTATCATGAGAGATCAGAATTGAGTTGCATTCGATAGACGGGCCTAACAAACGATTGTGTTTTGATGTTTTCCTGAACCACTAAGGTTGTATCCAGTGTTACTGTCACTACTTTGGTTGATAATGCTTAGATGAACATTTCTTAGCAAAGAGCTTTGCCACGATAAATGCAAAAATTCTGTTTATGATGCTTCTTTATCTTCCTTTGTCAGTGGACCACACACCCCTCCAGTCTACATAGGCTCCAAACCATTGGTGGAGGGGTATATGTTGTTGTTCTTTTTATCCAGATGATTGAAAGCTACTGTAGCATTCCCTCTAGTCCTCTCTCCAAGTCTATGATCCAGTTTCACTACTAAGTTGATCAAGTCATCACAGGCGTTGTAAAGATCAACAACCCGTGCCAGAATATCTTAAGTCATAGAGAAATAACCGAAGAGTGTTTCTCTTTGTCAGTTAAGACAGTTGGTTTCTGCAACTAGTCAATCCCAATTAGATAAGAAAGGAGATCCTATTTATCTTGCTTTAGATTAAGTAACTAATCCAGCAGTTGTGTGCATGTGTTTCGCAAACAACTTCCTCATAGCCTCCTTGAAGGCACCAACTTAGTAAAATAAAGGGTTATGTCCAAAACTACGGGTGTTGACCAAACAACCGCAATCCTCCCCACCACCAAATAAGACACCACAAAGGCCACCTTTGATGTGTTGTGGGGGAATGCGGCTTGCCGACTAAGAACAGAAAGTGATATTAGTTCAAGAACAACGTTTCTCCTGTGAGCATACTCTGCGAAGAGAATATCCCAAGGAAATACCCGAATTGAGTTTTGCACATTGCATTGTGCTGGGTTGCCTCACCATGTACACAGAGCAGACTTCAACTGCCTTGTGTGACTCAAAGGGCCCTTTACTCTCATATCAGACAAATGCAGGAGATTGTGCAAAAATGTTTACATGGACCTGGTGATGTGGATGGCTTGGCAATCTGATCCGGAAACATCTGGATGAGCACTCATGGCAATATTACATATTGTTTATCCAACTTTAAAAATAAAGCAAGAGATCAGTTGATCTTTCAGGTGCTATGGCATTTAGACCAGTGCTTAGTAGATGAGAAAAATTAATTGATGCTGAAGCAAGCCAAGTACTACACAATGCTAATGACTTGTACACAAAAGCTATTAATGCTGATTTGTCTTGCTCACAATATGAAAACATTGTTTTGTCAAAAGATAATGTGATAGATCATTTCAAACAGGTTATAACTAAGACAGGCAAAAGGTGCATCTTTCACTCTGAAAGACAGTTTCTCCAAATGGCCAGAGGCTATCCCTATTGCTGGAAACTTGGCATTCACCACATGCATTGTAATGATAAAGAAAATATTTTGTAGGTTCACATTGTCCCTTTGCATTTTTGCTTGCATCAGATCCCCTTTCAAGACCAGAACTAATGCAACATTCTGTCATGTTGGGGATAGAGCAGGAATTTCACATGCCCCTACAGAGTTCATGGACAGTAAACTGAATATCGAACTAAAGAGAAATTTCAAGGCTCTTTATGGGAAGTAGCACAACCACATGTTCTGCACCGATTGCATAGACAAAAACACTCCGCCAAATGAGTTTGCCCAAATGCAGCATTGTTTGGAAGAACCATGCCAGGGTGGGATTTTGGCATATACCACCCCAAAACACTGCAGAAAAGGAGTGTGAGCTGGCTTCAGATAAGTGTGTTAAGCAACTCCTGCAAACAGATACAAGTGCACATTGTACAACTCGATGGAAATCAGTGAACCATAAACAGGAAAGAAATGCAGGCTGATGACTAATGCATGGTCCATAGAGAAGAACAACTCCTTCCCTTCTTGGACCACTGCCTGAAACACTGTTGACTTTAAAACTAGAGTCCTAGTGGACTCTTGAGACACAGACTACTAGAGAAGCTTAACGAGGATGTTGCCTAAGGGTGACAGGGGGGATGGGGGACTGTCTAACAAAACACAAGAGCCCTAACCTAGAAGTGACTGTGTGCAGTTGTTTGTGAATGTCGTATTTCTCCTTCATGTGGATAGCAGTAGAAATAAAATACTAATTTCATAAAAGTGAACGTTTGGCTGGGCAATGATCTATTGCTGCTGTTGCTGTACACATTTTGAGTTGTGGGCCGCTGCTTACTCCCCTGTATCAACACCTTCCACCATGAGGGAGCCTTGGACTGCACAACCACATTACTAGTGAGAGTCAAGTACTTAGCCCAGTTGCTCAGAATCCATAGTAGGTCGGGCCCGGGATATCAACCCCCACTATTGGGCCCTGTAGCCCCAGCTTGCCCTGTGGTCATCTAAAAGGAGTTCTGACACACGTTTTAGGCATAATTTGTGGTTTGCAAGGGCTTCTGGGTATGAAAACATTTTGATATCCATGCCACCCTGGAATCATCTGGGTGTCTTGTTTTCAGATATGACTGGCTTTTATAGTTTTCCCTGAGTGGCAGCTAAATCCAGGCCCAAAATCCACAGCTAACCACATTACAATAAAAAGCCTTGTTTTTGAGTGAAATATTTTAATCTTTCCTGTGAGAAGTTGGCCTGGCATATGCTGTCCACTATTCTAGTGGGCACCTTGCCCTAGTCCAAACGACCCTTATTGATGGTCGGTTTAAATACAACCTTTATAGGAAGCTATCCTAGTGGTAGCTGTGGAGAGCAGCCTTCGGGCTAAGGCTTGAAGGAATGTAAAGCAGCTTGTTTTACCAGTCTGTAATCTCATGAATGATCAAATGAAAGGAGAACCACACCAGGTATATATATAAAATGTATGTATTGATTCTAGCCACATCCCTCGAGTCTCTTTATGAGGCTAGAGGCAAAAGTACATTGAGTAAACTTATTTAGCACACAGTAAATTAGCACAATATACATTAAGCCCTAGGGGCGTATCAAACCATATATTAAGAAAGTGGTATAAGAACCACGACTTACATAGATACAAGGCCTAGAGCCTTTAGAACCGCTGGGGCCACCAGGAACCACCCAAGGTAGTGACAAAGGGGACCCACAGGGGACGAGTGCGGTGTCTAAACACAGCCGCGAATCACCACTAACTTCTATGGGGAAAGTTGCGGTAGGATTGTTAAAGATTAAGGACGCTTAGAAGAGGACTTGGAGCAAACTCCTTTAGAACTAGGAGGTTCTACAGTCAACACCCACGAGAGCACCAGAGTACTCGAGTTACCTCACCCAGGAAAGCTGGGTGTATAGGTGTCTTTTCGGGTCGGATTTTGTCTATTTCAATGGAGAGCTGCTGCAAAGAGATGTGAAGAACCTGAAAGCAGAGGGAACAGAGTCTGGGTCACTTGCCAGGACTGGCGGGGGGGCGGGGGATGGGGGGGGGGTCAGGGGGTAAAGGACTACAAAGTGTTTACACCAAACACATGTTTCCATGGAGCCATTCCAAAGTTAGCATTTACCGCGAGGTTATAATGCACTTAGGAGTATCTGGTCTGGCTTCATCACAGAACAGCCTCAGAAAATAGATTCCGAAAGCTGCAGAGGGTTCCTGCTCACCCAGGCTGCTGGCCTCTGGGGTACCTATGCCCTTAGTACCTAAGGTACCATATACTAGGGACTCACAAGGCTAACCCAGTAACCAATCAGGAGTGTACATATAATCAATTTTAGAGAGAAAGCAGATAGGCTGGGGGCCTGAATAGCAGGATCTTAGCCAAACTAAGTCAAAAACCATCAAAACACCAGAAAAAAAGTGGGAGCAACCATGTAGTCAGATTCCACCTTCCTACATGTCCATGCTGTGTTTTGGGGTCTTTCCAATTGCAGGCGCGAATCCCATCCAGACATTAGGCACACTTTTTTTTTAGAGAGAGATGTGTGAGAACTCTTTGTAGTAGGAAATATGTGGATCTCCACAGAGTCTGGAACAGAAATGTCAGGACAATGTCTGTTTTTGGCCAAAGTTTGATGCTTGTAAGAGTTTCTGGGTAATAAGTGTCCTGGAATGCACACAAGGCAGACAATCCTGAACTCCCCAGGGTATTTAGTGTTCTGAAATTCCAGGTTCTGTGGGTGCCTGCTGAGCTAGGGCCCAATTTCCACAGCTTCTCAAATTTCCACTGGTTTTCAGTGGAAAAATGTGATCTTGCCATTTTGTGTTTTGCGCCTTTTCCTGTCATGGGCATTGGGTCTACCCACACATGTGGGTACCATTTTTTAGCAGGAGACACATGGGGATGCTTCGTGGTAGGAACTTGGAGGATCCCACAGAAATATAAGGAAAATTTTGGTTTTTACCTAAAGTTTGAAGGTTGCAACGGTTCCTAGGTGGGTAAAAAAAAGCAACCCTGGACCCCCTGGTATCTAGTTTTGAGAAAGTGGCGTATCCAGGTTGTGTTTTGGGGCACCTCAAGTTGCATCTGCTAGGCCCTGCCACACAAGTGGGATACCATTTTTATCAGGTGAATTGTGGGAATTCAGAATAGTAGAACATTTCTTATTACCAATTGGATTTCTTTGCTTTTGTAGCTTCCAGATATAGGCCAGTAGTTTAGAATGATTACTAATTGCCAAATTCCTTCTAAATTGCACAATATTATGAGTAACTACAAAATCAGAAGTGTACAAATAACGGCTGTTCTAAACTAAGTATCTTCCGTATACATCAGAAGTACATAGGTTTCCTTCATTCTCATTTTTCATTAATTTTATTTTGCCATATGAATTGCAGTGTAGTTGGTAAAAAATGAAGAGCCATTGTAAGGTTCAGCTCAGTTGCTGGCTTTGGGTATCACACGTTGTTAACCTAGAGACCCTAAATATTCCTGCAATGAGTATGATCTATCAGAGGTAACGATATATTGCTTTTGTAGATCAGCCACTGTGACAAAAAATTACAGATGTCATAAAAAACAAAATTCCCCACTCATTTTCATTATTCTTTTACTTCAATTGTGAGTTCCTTTGGGAAAAAAATTGGGAGATGCGCACAAATAACCCATTGCTGAATTTTGAATGTTTACTTTTCAGAAATGTACAGATTTCGAGTATTTTCCTTGAGTTTCACACTTGTTTCAACCACAAATTGCAAGTAGACGGAAATAAAAAAAATTGATAAAATTGTCTACCTGTTCAAAAAAAGTAGGCAAAAAAAATAATCTTTTTTAATACAACAATTCCTTAAAGCTGGAAAGATTGTCATCCCAGCCCAACAATCCTTTTGTTGATTGCCATTTATAGAAAAAAAACACTATACACTTTCTTGCACAGCGCTTTTTTCCAATTTTTCCCCCCCAAAATGAAATTTTGCTTTATTTTGGCTATTTTCTCAGTTCCCTCCAGGGAAAGCTACAAACCCTGGTCACCTTTATAATCCCCAGGATGTTCGAAAACAAGGAAACAAATTTGGAGTAGAGACCTTGTGCAGAGAAAAAGTTATTATTGTTGAAGCGCAAATTACCGCAATCATACATAAAGGGGAGGGGGAGGCTTAGCAGCCAAGAGGTTAGCCAGTGTGCACTCAAGGTTATTCATATAAATATTACTTTCATTTGATCAACTTATTTTATTTTATCAATTAAATTTAGATTGAGTCACTCGTACAATTAAACCTAAACCAGCCATAGTCAAAAACATTATGGGCAAGAAGGCTTGGACATCAACCAATAGTTCATTCAACAGCAGATTTCACCATAAACTGTCAATATAGTTTTGGATCTCTTCACCAACCCCATAATGGTAAATCCACAAAGGTAAGCGTATTTATAATGACCCACCACAGAAACAAACCTCTCTTTTTCGGCGAATGGGTTTATTCCCTGCGAAATACCCAGTCTGTGTCACCAGGTTTTCATAAAGGAAACATTCTCACAATTTACTTGAATAGAAGCTATTCAGAGTACCAGACTCCCAGGCCTTTATATGAATTAAAGATCCCTAAGAGTGTTGGTATTTCCATAAACAGCTGCCCGATAGCAGGATAGTTTTATTGACCTGATTCTCCCATATTGTCCGAAATAAAGGACCTCTCCGGCTATCTTTATATTGGCAATGCTGAATAAAGGTAAATATTTACAAGAGGAAACTTGTAATGTTACCTTGAGCAACGGAACATTTCTCCCAGTTTTTTAGCACAGAGAACTGTTTTAATTACCCTTTTATTTTTTTACAAAATAAAGTGTTACTCTACTGCCTTGTTTTGCATGTGTAAAAAAAACCTTAATGTAAGTTGAGGTACCATTGATATGTCTGAAGCAATGTAAACCAGCATAGTTTCACAACTGTATATTTTTTCACATTTTAGCATTTTATGAACTTCCCATTCTGTTGTCATCTAGTCAGTTGAAAACGTGAACAGATCCATAAGAACTAATTTTAGAAGTGGTGGCCTCGTACCTGCCTTCACTTTTCCCATGTGTGTTTTTTATTTATGATTGTCATATATCCAGGAGTAGCGCACATTTACCTGGCAGTAGTTCACACAGCAATCACTTCTTTACTCCAATATTGGAGCTTTCATAGATTCACATGCCCGAATCATTCCCCGTCGTCAAGACAGGAGTCTCCGGTACATAAAAAAGCATGCTTAGTAGTATAGCAAACTGAAAAGAGGCCTAGGCCTATTTCCCTTTTGCAACCCATAGCCTTTGTTATGTAAAAGAGACCAAACTTTTCCCTGGACCAATCAGAGCTCCTCACCCTCTAGAACCCTCCTGAGAGAACCTTTTGCTTCTCAGATTTTCTACTGCACGTTGTGCTAGGGAGTTTTCTTTGAGCTCTGCTCAAACTCTTCAGTTATATTCAGGTTGGATTGGACCGAGTGTTTTTTCCTTCTCCGGATTTAATTATTTGGAATACTTCAGATTATTTCTCCTTCTTCCACCATGGCTGACAAGGAGAAAAAGGGGTTATTTGGAGCTTGTGCCACCTGCTCTAGGAAAAGGCTCTACACAGACGATCCTCATAAAGACTGCATCTACTGCCTTTATCCAGACCATCAGGCAAAGGATTGCAAGGTATGTTGTACCTTTTCCAATAAAACTTTGAGGAACCGTGAAGGAAGGCTTCTACTTTGGCTTCAAAAGGTCAAAGCTAGGAAGGAGATCATATCCAGTGACAGTGAGGAGGAATCCTCTTCTTCCAGGAGATCTCAGAAAAAGGAGCAGATCTCATGGGAAAGACCTGAGAAGGCCCTTAAAAAGACCACCTCAGGGTCTTCAGGGCATACCCCCACATGCATCAAGCATTTTTGGAATCGCAAACGGTGCGATTCCTTAAAATCGTCCGTTTGCGATTCAAAAAATGCTTTTTGGAATGCATCAAGCATTTTTTGAAATCGCAACATTTTTGCGATTTCCAAAAATGCGATTGCTTTTAGGAAATCGCAAATTTGCGATTTCCTAAAAGCAATGCATCAATACTTTTGAAATTGCGAATTCGCAATTAGAGGGACAAATTTACCGAGTAGTTGAACTACTCGGTAAATTTGCAAAAAGTGTAATTAACACTTTGAATGCATTTTAAAAGCATTCATGTTACGGACACACATGTCCTTAGGACATGTGTGTGTGCAACATGATGCGAAAAATACATTTCAGGGGTGCAGGGGGGGTTCATTTGAACCCCCCTCACCACCCTTGAAATGCAATCAGGATTTGCGATTTTGAAATTGCGAAATCTCAATTCCCATTCATTCCTATGGGCCTTTTGGCCCATAGGAATGAATGGGGATTGCGATTTCGCAATTTCAAAATCGCATTTTTTATGCGAATCGGTAGAAATTGCGATTTCTACCGAATCGCATAAATATTTAAAAAATAATCATGCATAGGCTTTTGCGACTTCTAAATAGCGATTCGCTTTTTATCGCAATTTAGAAGTCGCAAAAGCCGAGATTGATGCATGTGGGCAATAGTCCCTCAAAATCTCCTTCAGGCAAAGAAAAGAATAAGGGTCATGCTTCGGGAGTTAAACATACAAAGAAAACCACTTCAGAGCCCTCGAAATCTCCCCCTAAGGTCAAGATTGCTATCAAGAAACCATCCTCCACACCTTCTGAGGAGAAATCTGCATGGTAGCGTCGGTGATGATGATATCATTGACGTTTCGACTACGAAGGAAAAAACCCAGAAAAGAGGTTTTTGGCCTGGAAAAGGACGATTACACCAGAACTTACCTCTCCAAGTAAGGTGTCGCCTCTGGTACCATCTCACCTTCTGGAAGAAGAAGATTCGGAAGGGGACGAAGAGGATGGCGGTCCTTTTGGTTATGCTAGTAGCCTGTCTCAGTTGAAGTACCAAGAGGAGGATTCAGATGAATATGAATGTCAGGAGCATCCTCAGCAACAATACCGCCAGGAACATCAGGAAGAGATGACAAGTGTGCCATCTTCTTTGTTAAAATATCTACAGTTCAAGTTAGAGGATTATAGGAGGAGATATCCTGTACCTGAAGCCTCAAATGAAATTCCCGAGGCTACACCTCAACCACGCTCCGTACCAAGTACACCAGTGCGGAGGCGGGGGATCTTACTGGATCCCCTTACAAGATCTCAACCACAGAGATCTGGTCAAGATCCAGGTTCCACAGATGATGACCAGGAAGGAGAGATCACGGACCCTAGCAGAGAGTGCGACGATTATCTCATTCCGTCACCTTCTTCTCTTTCTCCGAAGCCTGTTGATTCTCCACCGGAGGACATCGGTGGTTTTCATAACTTAATGGAGAGAGCCACTAAGAGATCCGCACTTACCATGGCAGAGGATTAGGTGGAATGTTTCTTGTATGACTTTAAGGAACCCTTTCGTAGGACAGTTTGATCCTTACCGATTATAAGTCATCTTTGGGAGGAAGGCCTGAAGGTCATGGAAGCACAAGCTACAGTGACTCCGGTGCTCGCCAGATTGGACAAAAAATATAAGGCACCTTCAGATGCTCCAGCTTGTCTGTTAGGTCATCCTAACCCGGACTCAGTTATTACCCAAGCAACTCAGCAAAAATCCAGAAATCCGTCGGCTCTGATTATGGCACCTCCGGATAGAGAGGGTAGAAGGCTGGACAATGCGGGGAAGAGATTTTCCTCTATGTCGACCCTGTTAGTGAAAGCTGCGAATGCCCTTGCCATTCTGGGGAGGTACAATAGGCAAATGTGGTGTGACCTTTCGCCTTACATAGACCATATACCAGAGATGGAGAGACAAGAAGCCAGAAAAATTCTGCGAGAGGGGGCGAGGACTTCGGCCGAATTCAAAGATTGCGCTATGGACATAGCGACCACAGCATTCAGATCTCTGGGAGGTGCTGCCATACTACGCAGACAAGGATGGTTGAGGGCATTGGCATTGAGACCTGAGGTCCAAAATAAGATCTTGGACCTTCTTTTCAACGGTGAAGATCTATTTGGCAAGCACTGCAGAGTATCAAAAAAGATACGGATACGGCTAAGTCATTGGGAACTCTGCAATACAGGAAAGCTCCTTTTCGAGGCTCTAAAGGTAGAGGTCAATCATCTTACAGGGGAGGATACCAACAGGGTCGATATTCCTCTTACTCCACCTTACCCCAGCCCTACCGTCAGCAGTCTACGCAGCGCCAGTCAGGAGGTTACTCAAAATCTACTCTGAAAGGGAAAGGGGGTCGTCAGGGAAAAGACAACACCCGACGACAATGACAACCTTATAATTCCGGCTACACCGATTCCTCGGAGATCACATGTTCCCCTTGCGGGAAAGATTGCTCATTATTTTCAAAATTGGCAACAGATAACTACGGACCAATGGGTCCTCAACCTTATTCAATTCGGGCACTCTCTAGAATTTCTACAGAAACCCCCTTGTAGACCGCCGATACATCAGAAGATCAAGCATTTACATCAGATGCAAGAAGAACTTCAGACAATTCTCTGAAAGGGAGCAATAGAACCGGTACCAAACTCCCAGAGGGAAGGGAGTTTTACTCCCGCTTTTTTCTAGTCAAGAAAAACATCCTTCAATGGCGTCCTGTTCTAGATCTCAGATCCCTATACACCTATCTCAAGGAGCAATCTTTCAGGATGGCTTCTCTGGAAGACATCCTTCTACTATTAAACCAAGGAGATCATATGACCACACTAGACCTACAGGATGCATACTTTCATATCCCCATCCATCCTTCACACAGGCAGTACCTTCGGTTCATAGTAGCCGGAGAACATTATCAATTCAAGGCACTGCCCGTTGGCCTGAAATCAGCCCCAAGAATTTTTATAAAATGCCTGGCTCCAGTGGCTGCGGTTCTAAGGAGACAGAAACACCAAGTATTTCCTTACTTCGACGGCTGGCTAGTCAAGGCACCATCAGCAGTATTGGCCCGAGCATCAACAGAGGCATGCGTGGAGTTGTTAGACAGTCTAGGTCTGACTCTATACGAGGAAAAATAATCCCTTGAACCAACGAAAATCATCACTTTTTGGGGGGCAATACTGGATACAGAGAAATACAAGGCGTTCTCCTCCAAAGAAAGACAGCTGAAGCTCATATCCCTCTTCCAAGACTTTATAAAAAGAAAGTGTCTTTCAGTCGCAAGTACAAGTCATTACTGGGAACAATGTCATCTTGCATTCCCTTAGTACTTTACTGCAGATAAAGGATGCGTCAATTACAAGAGCAACTAGATCTGCAATGGCGTCAAGCGGAGGGATCCTTCGAGTATGTTGTCCAAGTCACGCCGGTTATGGTTCAAGCAGCAACATGGTGGACCCGAAAACAGAATGTCTCGCAGGGTCTTTCATTCCTTACAGTGCCAGCCCCATTGATTTTAACAACAGATGTGTCCCTAGAAGGATGGGGAGCATTCCTTCAAGACCTACAAGTCAGCGGTCGCTGGAAGTTGCACGAGCAACTACACATAAACTTACTAGAACTCCGCTTTGCATTGCTAGCTTTCCTGCCAAGGATAAGAGGGTCATCTGTGTTGATAAGAACGGACAACTGCAATGCACTACTTAAACAAGCAGGGGGGAACAAGGTCACACTCCCTCCCCCTCAGGAAGCCCAGGACATATGGGAAAGGGCTCTATGACATGGGATATCCATAACAGCAGAACATCTCCCAGGGGATCAAAACATCAATGCGGATACTCACAGCAGGCTCTAGTCTTCCTGCCACAAGTGGGAGTTGGATCAAGGGGTTCTGAACAACATTTTTCAGAGATGGGGAGAATCGACAGTAGACCTCCTTGCAACAGCAGAGAACAGGAAATGCCGGTTCTTCGCAAGCTGGCTTCCCCGGAGGGGATCTTGGGGGAATGCGTTTTCGATGGCATGGTCAGGCGTCTTTGCCTACGCCTTTCCTCCAATTCCCCTGCTGCCGCTAGTGCTTGTGAAGATCAAGAAAGAACCGTGCAGACTAATCCTGATAGCCCCATGGTGGCCCAGACAACACTGGTTCATGGAGCTTCTGCTGCTATCGGAGGTCCATCCGATTCGCCTCCGTTCAATACCAGCGCTTCTGACGATGTCTGAGGGTCAAGTGCTCCATCCAGACCCGAATTCCTTGCGCTTGGCGGCCTATCTCATGGGCACTGTGAATTTCAGCATCTAAACATCTCAAAAGAATGTAAAGACATCCTCTCCAAGGCTAGGGTGGATAGTACGAACAAAACCTGCAGAATGAAGTAGGAGAGATTTTGTCTCTGGTGTCAAAGAAGTAACATTCATCCTTTGAATTTGGCACCTCATGAGATTATTCGTACATCTTGCTTTTAGCCAAGTCTGGTTTGGCTCACGCATCTATAAAAGTACATTTAGCTCAATATCACGCTACAGAAGGACTGCCTCTGGACCATCCTTATGGTCGCCAAGAATTGTTAAACAATTCATGAAGGGGTTGTTAAGATTTTTTCCTCCAATAAAGCCTCCTCCACCTCTTTGGCGTTTGAACATAGTCCTTTCACAATTAATGAAGCAGCCCTTCGAGCCTATACACAGGGCAGATCTCAAGTTTCTATTGCGATGATGGTGCTTCTCATCGCTCTAACTTCAGCCAGAAGAGTAGGGGAATTACAGGCTCTCACAATTCAAGACCTTTTCTGCAATTTAAAGAAGACAGGATGATTCTCAGAACTAATCCGAAATTTATCCCAAAAGTATCAACTGACTTTCATTTGAATGAGCCATTAGTTCTAAAACGTTTCTTTCCACAACCAACAACAGCAGCGGAAAGAGTTCTACATTCGTTGGACGTCCAGCAATGTCTCAAATTCTATTTGCAAGAGACTAAACACTTTCGCAAGTCTTCACAGCTTTTTGTCGCTTTTAGTGCACCCAGGAAGGGCTTCCCTTTATCAAAACGTGGGATTGCCAGATGGATTTCAAGTGCTATAGTATATTGTCATCAAGCTGCTGGAAAACCGATGAACGCACAAGTTTGTGCTCATTCAACGAGAGCAGTGGCCACCTCCACTGCGTTGTTTGCAGGAGTGCCTATCCAGGATATCTGCAGGGCAGCGACCTGGAGTTCTACGAACACCTTCACCAGGCACTACTGCTTGGAAGCAGCCGCAGAGACAGATGTGGCGGTGGGAGAAGCGGTGCTGAGAAACATTATCCAACGGTGAGCCCTCTTTACAATCCTCTGTCCTTTTGTCTTTGTTACAAATGCACATTTTTTCTATTGCTATGTTTAGTCACAGTGATTGCAATACTGATATGCAGAATTCTAAAATAACTATGTTCAGGATGATGCTGTATTAAGTGTTAAGTGACTATAAAAAAATGTGCTTTAAGCTACTGCTCGCTATTCTGATTCAGGCATGTGAATCTATGAAAGCTCCAATACTGGAGTAAGAAAACCAGTTACTTACCTGTAACTGTAGTTCTCCAGTATTGGAAGCTTTCATAGATTCACATGCGACCTACCCTCCTCCCCTGAGAGGCTCACCTTGGATTTATGCACAAGTGTGCAAAAATTTGAAGAGCAAAAGGTTCTCTCAGGAGGGTTCGGAGCTCTGATTGATCCAGGGAACAGTTTGGTCTCTTTTACATAACCAGGGTTATGGGTTTCAAAAGGGAAATGGGCCTAGGCCTCTTTTCAGTTTGCTATACTACTAAGCATTGCTTTATTATGTACCGGAGACTCCCATCTCGAAGACGGGGAATGATTCAGACATGTGAATCTAAGAAAGCTTCCAATACTAGAGAGCTACAGTTACAGGTAAGTAACTTGTTTCCTTGTAGGGTGACCAGACATCCCGGATTTTCCTCGACTGTCCCAGTTTTCAGAGGATTGTCCCAGTGTCCTGATGCTTTTTAATTTTAAGTACATCTCCTGCTCCCAGCAGAGAGGGTGGGGAGGCGGGGGGGCAGGGGGCAGGGTTGAGCTCCTTCCAGTGCTAATGGTATATAAATGTAGCCATGTAAATGTGCATGTGTATGTTAATATGCATGTGGATGCTTTCATTGATGAAAATCAAATCTCTTCTTTATTAACCGAATTGCCCGTTGTGAAATCCACATCAACCTCCAATCTCAAATAGGGTATTCGAGCAGGCCCTGAGACCTGGGCCCAGGATTGCTGATTGATAGGTTTCAACTGGGTGGCAAACAGTTGGACAAGAAACTCTTGATCAGTCCCATATATAGGCCCAGCAACATTACATTGGTCAAGGGAGATTGGCCCAATAAAGCATACATGGCCAGAGGAGGTACAAGCGGTCCTAAAAGCAGTAAGTGCACCATCTCCAACTTGTCATCAACCCTCACAACCCAAAGGAAGAAGGAACATTACTCAACTTGTGCAAATGGTAGGAGATAAAAACCAAGGGCACTCAGCAAAGGGTCTGTTTAACAGCCACCGCCCTCAAACAGGAGAAGAAAAGTGCAAAGGTGCGCCATTCCAACGTACAGTCGAGCCCTTCCATGGCAATTTCACCCTATAACTAAAACTGCGAACATTCATAAACTGGTCAGAAAAAACACAGCTGCCGGAGTGCAGACGGCTCCCAGAAGACTCCTAGCTAGAACTGCAGAATTGTGTCTCAAGTCATGCCCTAATAAATCACACAAGGCCAGATGGTGTACGCGCGATCCTAAAAACACCATAAAAAGGCCAATGCCACATTAGTTGGTACCAAATAGCCAATCGGGACCTAGCACACGCAGTGTTCATGCACTCCCCATGCCGTACATCTGGGCACGCTATCAACTGGCCACATGGTTTCTACGCAAGATCAAGACCCCCCTGTGATAACCATCCGACCACTTATGACTTCAAAGGCAGCAACCAATATTACTCGCCATATATGGTATGCCGTAAACTTTTATGACCCATCATGTTTTGTATAAAAGAAGGACACAGACTGTTTGCATATTTAGACAGTCCTCAGACCTTTTGCCTGTAACTGTTCTCCTGGCTGTTATGTTCAGTTACACAAACTGTTCCTGTTTTGCCAAACTCCTGTGTTTTTTAAAGGATTTTGAACTCAAGTAACATATACACACACACACATTTGCAAGGCTAAGCAAAAAACAGGAAGGCACAGATACAGAAGTAAGATTCAAGGTTTTAGTCCTACTTTTATTTCTGACCTATCCCGGTTTTTGCTTCTCAAAATCTTGTCACCCTACTTCCTTGTCGTGACTTGCAGAATCCACTTCTTGTCCTTTACTGCCCTGCGACTTTGCTACCAGTACTTCCACCCCTCACCCCCATCCCCAAGGGCTAGCAACCTTATCCTCACGCCACTCTCACTATGAATGATTTAAACTCTCCAAGTTAATTTTTCAGATGGCCACTACTTTGTATTTTCTTAAAGGCAAACACAGTGCCTCACTTTTTTTGTCTATCGTTCAATTCACTTGTCAAAGGCATGTGTGACTTTACAACGCCATAGAGCTCATCTTCCTACTTTTCTTCAATAAATCACTTTCTGCACTTAATGCTCTCCAGGAGCATGTTTTATTTATTTATTTATTTTATTTATAAAGTTTTATATAATGCGAACAAGATCCCGAAGGATATCTGAGCGCTGTACAAAAAGGATGGAAGGAGTGTAATACGTACAATATCGACATTACGTAGGAATAAAAGCAAGAATAATCAGATAATTACAAGACGCATGGGTCAGAGGAGATTAATACAATAAGCAGGTACATAGCGGACTAAACTGGGGGCACACTATCAGATAAAGAAGAGCAGCATCCAATGATGGTCCAATGGTTGTAGGATCAATGACCTTGAGCAGGTGAACTTAGCCCAATTAAGGTAGGAATTTGTCATTAAGAATCTTTTGACTTCCAGTTTGAAAGCAATCGTTGAGGAGATTCTGCGTATTTCCAGTGGAAGAGAGTTCCAGATCTTTGGGGCGGCGCGGGAGAAGGCTCGCTGGCAAGATCTCTTTTCCTAAAGATTTGTGGTTTCAGGAGGAAAGTGTTAGCGCGTCTTGAGGCTCTACCCACGCAGAATGATTCAAGTTTTTGCGCTAGCTACCAGGGAGTTTTCAAGTGGAGGGCTCTGTGCACCAGAACAGCAATCTTTAACTGGATTCAAGCTTCGTAGGGCAACCATTTCAGAGATTTTAGGACTGGGGATATGTGCACATTTTGTTTGGTACCTGTAACCAGTCTAGCCGCAGCGTTCAGAAATGCCCTTAGTGGAGCGAAGGCGTATTTGGGAAGGCCACAGAGCGCATCGCTGCCATAGTCTAATCTCGGTAAGACGAGTGCTTAAACCACTTGCTTGAAATCAGTTTGTGGAAGGAATTGTTTGATATTTCTAAGTGTCCTCATCAAGTGATTTGTTCCTCTACACACATTGCTGATATGATTATTATGTTCAGTTGCTTGTCTAGGGTGATTTCGAGAGATTTGGCTTAGTCTATAATGAGGGGGGTGTAGTTGAAAGCTGTCTAGCTTTGGGGGTTGATTCGGAGGATAGGTGAGAAGGAATTCAGTTTTGGAGGTGTTGAGCAGGGGATCTTTCTCAGTTAGCCAATTTTTAGTAGACAATAGGGTAGAGTTGAGTGAGATGTTATCCGGTGAGGAGATTTTCAAATAGACATGCGTATCATCCGAATACATATGGAAGAAAATGTTTTGGGAGTTTAGTGAGTTAGCTAATGGTTCCAGAAAAAGGTTGAAGAGTGTAGGAGATCGGGAGGACCCTTGCGGTACACCCATGAGTACTGGGGAGGGCAGGAAGAGAGAGTGGTTTGCCTTAACTCTTTGTGATCTCTGGTTGTGGAAGGACGAGAACCATTGTAATACCCAACCAGAGAAACCCATCCTGTTCTTCAGAATGGATAGGAGGTTGTCGTGATTGACCATGTCGAATGCGGAGGAAAGGTCCAGGAAAATTAGGAGGCAGAATTCATTTTGGTCATGCATTTTAAAAATGTCATCCATATCGTGAGTGAGAGCCTATCCAGTACTGTGCCCCTTCCGAAAGCCAGATTGATGCTGGTCCAGGAGTTGGAAATTTTCAATGTGAGCACAAAGTTGGAATTGTATGTATTTTACTAGGAGTTTGGCTAGGGTGGGGATGTTGAAGATAGGGCAAAAGTTCTTGAGGTCAGCTCTATCTGTGTTAGTTTTTTTGTAGTATCGGTGATACCTGAGCTGCTTTTAGACAATCTGGGATTGCGACTTGTGACAGTGAAGCGTTTACAATCCTTGTCCTGGTGGGGATGAGGACTTTCTTGATTTCTTTGAAGATAGCCGGGGGCAGGGTGTCCCCAAAATGGTTAGAAGGGTTAATATTCTGAAGAATCTTGTTGATGTCTTTTTCACTGAAAGGGGTAAAGGTGCCCCGTGGTGCATTGTTCTTGGTGTTCAGGCTGGTAGGTTAGCAGTTTTCCAAAATGTCAAGGGGTGGTGCGGGCCCAGACAATGGCAGAAGCGCCTTCTTGGAGGCAAGTTCAATGTTGATGAGTCTTGATTTCTCAGTGAAGACACACGAGGGTGAGCAGCCTCCGGAAACAGTTTTTTTTTTAGCTACCACTGATTGCTTTTTAACCAATTCAAAAAGTTTCTTTGGGCGGTTTGTAGCTTTATCAAGTTGGTGTCTGGAGTAGTCTGCCTTAGCGCTCTTGATTTGTTTGTTGTAGAAGCTACTAATATCTCTGAGGAGTTTTAGTTGGTCCCTGGAGTCTTTGGATCTCCAGGAACGTTCAGCTGCCCTAAGGTTGCGCCATTCCATGTTTAAATTGTCGTTGTACCAAGGTTTGGAAATTTTTGTCGAGGCGTTTTTTTGTTGGAGTGGTGCAATGTCATCCATGATGTTGGAGATGGTCGAGTTGTATGAGTTGGTGAGTAACTGAACCTCAACCAGGTCAGCTTGGGAGGAGAGGGCTGATTTACAGTGCATTTATTGATCTGAGGTCCTTTTTCCATATCTTTGATTTCTTCAGTTGAGCCTTCCTCCCAGACACCTCCAAAGAGGATGCAGTGGTGGTCGGACCAATCGCAAGTGCTAATGGTGTCCAATGTGATGGTCTGTCCTTTCGAGATGATCAGGTCTAGAATTTCACCTTTATTATGAGTTGGTCACAATGCTGAATCAATTCTTGGTCATTTAATAATGATTTGAGGCAAGTTACAGCGTGGTCATTGGGGTTAGACCAGTGAAGGTTGAAGTCACCCAGGATCATTTGGGAGACTGATGAGTCGATATTGCCAGAGATGATTTCCGTTAGTTGCGCGATGAAGGGGAGTTGTCTCCCGGGGGTGATAAAAAGTGTGGAGTTTACACAGCGGCAAGTTATTACTTGAGATACTGAGACCAAGCTATTCGTAGGAGGAAGGCGATGAGAACTCCAAGATCTAGATTCAGAGTGTGTTCCTATGAATACCGGGTAGGCCACCACCCAGCTTCCGAGCTCTGTCTAGCCTAATAATGGTGTGTGTAGGAGGTCTAGGATAGGAGTGGAGGCGGGATGTAGCCACGTTTCAGTGAGGATGATAGTGTCTAAATCATTGTGTTGGATTTGGTCCAAGATATCAGAGGCGTGTTTACTGGCAGACCTGCAATTGAGTAGCACACATTTAAGTCGGATCGAGTTAAGTAGGGAAGACGTTTGAGGTTGTCTTTATTGATGACTAAGATTGTGTGGGGGTTCTCTGTTTCGAGCACTAGTGATGCATGCATGGTCAACTGCAAAGCTTGTCCTGACCACCCTTCTTCACAGCACTATGTTTTCACCACCTGCTCCTGCTATCAACCCCTACATAGTTCAGAAGTCACTCAGCCTGTATACCAAAACGGGAACATCACTGCCAAAGGGCTACAGGTGTCACACCTCAGGCAATCATCCTGTCCTCCATCCCCAAGAGGCTGCAGTAATCTCAAGCATTGTCACCATCTCTCGCCCTCCTCTCTTGTTCTATCGAGTTGTTCTTCGATACTGTTGTCTGTCATTCATCCTCTGTTACATTGGTTTCTGTTCACCACTACCACCCTACCATTGCCACCACATCACAGATCAGCATCACATTACTCCACCCACCACCTCCAGTCCTGTATGATCCAAACATCCTTCAAACTAATGCCATCTTCCCACTCTACAGCACAATCCTGTCACTGCAGTTGGATTTGTCATTGTATGCAATGTCTTTCTTGAATGACGTGGCTAACTGGGTTCGGCCTGTTCTAGGACAGACTGAATGGCTTTAGCAGTAGTTTTTATAAATGTTCACAACTACACGGGTATGTTATACCCAAGCAAAGGTAATTGGAACTCTAGGTCATGTGTTTAGTATATTCCTCCTGAGTTTCCATAGATCTTTCCCACAACTAAAGAAGAGACGGACAGTGACCTTAGAGCTCCAACATCTTACTTCGGACCATTAGAGTAAATCAGGGGGTTTCAAGCACTTTGCTGCCGCTGCAAGGGACTCCAGGTCCCACAAACCACAGCCAGCCAGGGAGGAGCCAGCCACGCTCTCAAAAGCGCGCCACGCCACCCGCAACACGGGTTTCAAGCACTTTGCTGCCGCTGCAAGGGACTCAAGGTCCCACAAACCACCGACAGCCAGGGAGGAGCCAGCTTCGTGCTCAAAAGCGCGCCACGCCACCTGAGACGCGGGTTTCAAGCACTTTGCTGCTGCTGCAAGGGACTCCAGGTCCCCCAAACCATCGCCAGCCAGGGAGGGGCCAGCCTCGTGCTCAAAAGTGTGCCACACCACCCGTGACGCGGGTTTCAAGCAGTCTGCTGCCGCTGCAAGGGACTCCAGGTCCCACAAACCACCGTCAGCCAGGGCGGAGCCAGCCTTGTGCTCAAAGGCGCGCTAAGCCACCCGCGATGCAGGACAAGTGTGGGCGGGCCTGTCCCGCGCCCTTCAGCGACAGGAAAAGACGGGGCAGGGCCACTCCCCTGAGCGGCTGCATTTTCCTCTACTTTGATGTCAAATGAAGGGTTAAGACTTTCTTTAATTTATATGCCCACAATAACTTGATGACTCTGCTCCAAAACCCAAGAACATTTGTATGTCCCTTCACCCATATGGACTATTGCGGCACCACTGTTTAAGCACCACCTGGGAGTGGAAGTTTTGTAGCAAATGAACTTGGTGCTGAACGGGGCGATACGTTTGTATAATAGTGCAGACAAGTGGTTTGTACTTTGAGCTCTACATGAACCCCCAAGGGTGTATAGTTACATCTGGGTAGTGGGGAAATGAGGCATTTTTTGCAGAAGAGCGGTAACGATACCTGCTGGGAAAATGGGAAAAAGGATAGTTGTTAGCAAAAACAAAACGTGAGCCCCCAACCACTGCGATAGATAAAATGCTCCAGCGGGCCATCGGGGTGGGCTCCACGGAAATAGAGTGCACAGAAAGAAGGCTATCTCTTACTCTGGATATTTGTATACAAGAATCTGATGTGACTCCGTCGCCAACCACCACACAAACATTGCAGCCTAGTTCTTTGTCACTGCCCCCTCTGGTTATTCCCCCATCTCAACAACCGGGGCCCAAGACAGGCAAGTACATATTAGGGTGCCTTCACCGCGGCCTGCTCAAACAAGGAACAACCACATAGGGCAAGTACGCTCACTAATACTTCAAATAAAGGGAAACTCAAAGCAGCACCTGGTGCGGGGCCAAAAAATAAAAAAAACGCGTGCGATTTACCAGGTTGACACACTGGGATTATACGAACTAGAACAGTCAAAGGGTAAAAAAGAAACAGATAATCCAGCTGCAGAACATACAACGTGGGTAGACAAGCTGATGGCTGACCTTTTAACTAAATTAAGAGCCACATCTAAGAAGAAATAGCACCTTTAGTAGCCCATCTAGATAGAATGGAGAGAGCTTGGGAGGGCTTAGGAGCATACTACTAGCTGACCCTATGACTAGGAACGTAGGGGGAGGGTCTGACACTGGAAGTCAAGATGCTACCCAGTGCTCAACTAATACACAAGGTGGGGAGGGGGTGCACACAATTGAGATACCCACAACAAGTGGTTTAAAAAAGGGAAGTGAGCACTAAAACCACAATAGTTACTCAGGAGCTTTGTTGTAGGAGGAGCACAATGGAAGCAAGTGGAGGGGTTAAGGCTAAGACTTAGGTTACTAGCAAACAAACTGCGTCACCAACCCAGGTTTCCGCTAGTGAGATTAAGGTGACTTCCCTCCCTAGTATAATTCTTCCCCCAGCCTGTGCCCCCTACGTCGCTATAATGACAGGCATCCCCTTAATTGCACATAATTCTAAGAAATCTCAGCTTGACCTTAGGAACAAATGTTTATTCTGGCTCGCAAGGTTCAAGCACTTTGAGTACGCCCGGGCGGGGGCAATAATCATGGTTCGCAGAGTATTTTGGTTGGGCGATGCCCGAAAAACTGAAGCAGGGGAGTGTGTTGTCATCAATTTCAACAACCCTAATACCGCAAGCAGACTGCTATCCACCCCCAATGCAGGTCATCACAAACCCACAGGAATAAGCCTTCGCTCGTTGGATTACTTTTATCCCCAACCAAACTCTGATCAGAGAGGCAGTGTATTTCCATCAATCCTCCCTGCGGGCCCCGGTCCCCTTATGGAAGGAAGGTGGAGTAACCCTTGCAGGCGCCCTCTGTATAATATTGCAGTAAGCAACAGATATGAAAATCTTGAGGAGGTTGACTCACTAGGGGTGGGTCATCTCACTGGCGACACTCAAGAGAAACAGCAACCCGATCGAATCACTGAAGAAGGCTGCACTGAGAGCGGTGTGAATGGAGTTAGCGATCGGGTATTGGACTACTGGCATAGTACAGAACCAGTGGGTAGCACCCGAGTGCGAAGGCTGTTTATATCTCTCCTGATACCCATTTGGGTCGTATTGATAGGGGTGGATCTAGCGTAGTACCTGTAAGACCAGACGGGGACCATCAGGTTGTATTTCCCTCCCCCCATTCTTTCTCCAGGGAGGCACCAATGGGGGCAGGATTGAGCAGCAGCGAGCTAAAAATTCTTTCATGGAATTTAGCAGGATTGAAAAATAAGAACATCATAGGGTAGGGTTTGCCCCATTTAACATCTTGGCCACAAAGGGCGGTAGAGGGCGCTGGTCTGGTGGACTCACGATCTGGGTAGGCATGCATCTTGGGTGCAAGGCAGAGCAGTTGATAACTTCTCACAACAACATTCAATGTTTCTTGCTGTCATTCCCCGATAAGATGAAAATCACCCTAATTAATGTATATTCTAGACCTGTAACAAATAGACTAGAATCTGCCACCATAGATCACCTTGCCCACTATATTCCAACCCTGGATCCTGCAATTCTGTTGATTATAGAAAGTGACTTTAATTGTCAATTTGAACCTCTAACTGACTATTTTCAGGAAGATCCCTCAGAAGAAGACCTTTATTGGTTAATCCCTGAACCGCAGATCACCCCAATCAAAGCCTGGACCCCTTTAGCCATACAAATTTACTCATTTACGCTGTCCCACTCACTGAGTCAACAAAATAGATGCCAGTACTGCACAACAACTCAAAAAATCAACAAGAAAATGAGTTCTAAATCGCTCATTTCCACAGACCACTCTTTCAGTCAAAGAATCAATCTCATCAAATGATTTTATTTTTTGTGTTTTTGCCTTTTTCTCTTCTTTTAAGTTTTAACTAGTATTACATAGATATTTAGCTTTTTACTCAGTCCAACATATCTGGCATAAATACATGGTAGAGGGAAAGGGCCCTAAGTGCTAAAAGTTTAAAAAGACTTGTTTAAAGTGTAAGAAAGGGTTTGCGTGACTCTATTCAAAACACTCAACTGATACACACAAAATTGCATTCAGACAGACAAAAAGTGAAAAAATTCAAGAAGGAAGGGAAAGAAGAAAAAGAAAGTGTATTGAAATGTGGTGGCCCTGCACTAGTCCTATTTATAATGGCAGGTAGAACCAACTCAACTAGATTGAAGAAGATAATTTCTGTTCAATAAACAATTAGACCATCAGCAACTTTTCATTTCAACAACAAAGCTGCAAATGATTGGCCTAAACATTAGGGTCAAAAAGGTCGACGCGTTTCGAATCCCCTAGAGTCATGGGATTCTCCTCAGGACCGTGTGACAGTGATTCTGTACTTCTACTGATGCATTGTCTGTCAGAGGGTAAATCGCTTCTTTAAGGGGCGGCTGTAAACTAGTCACGTTGTACACAATCCGCTTTTAATGATGTTTAGGTAACATTTCTTTTTGCTGGGAAACCGATTCACCATGAGGCGTTGCTTCTGTCAGTAAGACACCGTCCCACTCACTGAGGGCATACAATGGAAGGAGCTAAGTCTGACCTTCCTGGTAAATTTACAATCAATCGCGATGGCCACCCCTTGTTAATTGATTATATTATGTTGGAAAACAAGAACCTGGGAGAAGTTCAAGATTTCTACATACAGAGGCAGGACAGTGATCATAATGCTCTGATTGTAACATTGAAGCTGGGGAATCTGGGCGCATTTGCCATCTGCTCAAATCCGGCAACTAGCACCGGGGCTCTAGTAATCACTAATAACCGAAGGAAAGTTAGATGGAATCGTGTCCAGCAATCTCCCCCCAAACTGGCTAAAGTGTACCAGCTTGCAATACCTATAATAGACAGAATGACAGAGTTGGGACAGGTGGAGACATCCGTAGAGGACAGAGACAAAGCTAAAATAATCCATGAGGAGCTAGTAGTAAAGCTGGCAGATGTATTCTACCCGGAAACATTTAAGAGGGAAATAGATTAACCTAAATGCCCCTGGTACAACAGCAAATGCCGCAAGGCAAAACACGAGCTTGTAAATGTGGTGAAAGCCCAAGATAGGCCAAATATCAAGTTAGCCAGAACAAAGCATAGGAAAAAAAAAGATTGGGAAACAGAAAGGTGGGAGGCCTTAGGGATTGCCCTGAAGATTAACTATTTCAAACTGTTCTGGAGGCTAGTTAGCTCTGGTGAGGAGGGGGGACGTGCAGCTATAGAGCCTAACATAGCACCCGAAGTATGGGAGTCACACTCTGGGTCCCTGTATGACTGCGAGGCGGAAGGTCCCCCAAGCCCAGAAATCTCGAGTAATATCTTGGAGCACTGTCAGGTGGGGATATTTCGCTGATGGAGGTTGAAATGCTTTAATAAAACCCCGGGTGTTGACAAACTCCTGGGGGATCCCATTGTTTGGGTCCCATATCTGTGTGCCTTATTTAATACAATTGTGAAGGGTATGAATCCCCCAGATACTTAGAAGGGTACAGAGATAGTACCCATACTTAAAAAGGGCTGACCTCTTCTACCCACCAACTATAGACCCATCAGTCTAATTGATAACATCCAAAAGCTGATGGGCAGGGACTTATTGATCCGTATAGAGGGGTGGGTGGAGGAGCAGGGAATTTTGAGCCCCTACCAGGCCGGCTACCGATTAAGTATGTCCACAGTGGACCAGATATTCGGACTACAGCTACATATCTGGAAAAAGTTGAAGATGGAGGGTGGCATCCTCTATCTCATATTTGTTGATCTGAAGTCCGACTTCGATCTTGTGCCTAGAAAGAAGTTATGGGAGGTTCTTGGTGAGCTAGGGATTCCACCATACCTTCTTAATGTGCTGGTGAGGCTACACACAGATAATTATGCACAAGTAAGATGTGGTAAATATGGGGAACTTTCCTCGCGCTTTCCTGACAGAAAGGGGGATAGACAGGGCTGCTTTTTAGCCCCTACATTATTTTGTGTCTACATCAACGGGCTCATTGCTTTTTTAAACAATATAAAAGATACTGATGCTCCAAAACTGGCCACTTGGAAAATACCCGCATTGATGTTCGTGGACAATACTTTGTTGTTCAAGTCACCCCTAGGTATCCAATGCATCTTGGATGGGTTTGAACAGTTCTGTAATATGAGAGGTTTGGAGATAAATTTATCTAATACCAAAATTATTGTCTTTAACCCTCCAAAGAGCACACATCCGAACCCCTCTCTCAATGGCAACATCCTTGACAAAGTAAGAATATTTGATTATCTGGGCATAACGCTATCCGAGCAATTTGGGCGGGGCACCCAGACGACCAAAACACGGCATAGGCTCACCCAGACAGCAGGGGGGATAATGAAAATGCTCAGAACATCTGCTTTTAAGCCAGCAGCCCCTGGTATGGAGATATACAAAGCTCAAGCAAGAGGGGCCACATTATATGGGGCGGAGCTTTGGGGGCATAGTTCTACTGTGGACCTTGTGAAGCTAGAAAACACCTTCATGAGGCAGCTCATAGGTCTACCACACAGCACTCCATTGGTTCCCCTCCGCATGAACTAGGGCATGAGGCAAATCTATCAAGAGATTGCCCTCAGGCCCTTGACATTTTGGCAGAGGTTATGGGCAACTCCTGAGCTGTATGTGTTCAAAAAAGAGCTGAAAGAGCTCCTCCCCAGACTCAATCCTAGTAAAACACCATGGTTGGCCCATACTAGGTGCCTTTCGATTAGGCTTGGAAGACCAGACTTTGTTAATCTCCTGAGCTATCCTGTCCCACGATATCCATGGTGGATCTCGTAATACATTTTAGGCAATCCAACCTGCTGTCTTTACAGGAGAGCGCGAAAGAGGGCAGGCTGACAAGGGAGTTTTTACAAGTAAAGGAGGTGTACATGAAGGAACCCTTTCTGGATGCAATCCAGCCACCTATGGCTAGGAAACTGTATGCACAATTTAGATGGGGAACTTAACTCTGGCAGTATACACTAGTTCATGGGCTCTGGAGAACTCAAGTGTGTGCCCCAGCTGTAAACTAACAGCTAAAACAGATCTGCATGTGCTATTTTTCTGCCCAGCCTATGTGCTACCCCGCCAACGTTGGGTAACCCAATTATGTAAAAATGTAGGGTTCACCCATTGTGCCGAGGCTTTTAGAGTTTTAAAATATGATACTGATCCTCCAATTGCATTCTCAGTATCTCGGTTTTTAAATGCCATGTGGCATATCAGGAGAGGACTTTTAACCCTTTCGATGCTGATGACGAGCTCAGCTCGTCATCACCCACGGGTGTCGTGTGCTGATGACGAGCTGAGCTCGTCATGACACCAGCAAAATGGCAATTTCCAGCACAGGGGAAAAATCCCTGCAGAAGCGATGTGGTTAAAGCATCTATAGGGGAGAATCAATTGGAGGTACCCCTTGTTTATTCTTAAAGATTATTTCAATGATTGTCCGGCTCTTTTTTTTAGAAAACTGAACTTGATAGTATGTGTTTTTAACCGTGCACACACTATGAACATGTAACTGTTGTTTAAACTGTGTATATACTTGGGAATTGTCTTTTATGCACTTTAATGGCCTTAACAGCCAAAATAACGTTTTTACAAACAATAAATTAAGCCAAGACATATGTTTTCATAGAGAAATTAAATGTCGGGCTAAACAATATGTGCCTGACTCTTGCTGTCCAACTTATTAATAATTGCAGCTTCCGTCAAAGCTTTGGACAGAATTTTTATGTCCGCTTAAGAGCAGTTATAAGGAAATTAGGTTCCCTAATCTAAAAAGCACACTAGCATCTGCAAAACCAGTAGATTTTGCTTTAATGTACTAACTCATGCAGACTGTTGCATGCCCAAATGCTATGTTAGCACATTAAAGCATGATAGCGCAAACATTTCTAAAACACTTTACATGACACTTTTACCAATTTAGACATAAAACACCTGAATGTGCACATTGACAAAGATGAATGAAGTGATAGACCAAAAGAGAAAAGTGAAGTAACAGCACTGTAAAAGCTAGCTTGAAAGAGGTAGAAAAGGAGAAAATATATTGCTAAACAGTTAAAACGCTTAATAGATTTAATAAGATTACTCCTGAAATGCTTTACTATTCATGTACTCATGAAAGCTAATTAATCTAATGACGAGGACTAACAGTTCTATTGCCTTTAATTGCAAATGTATTATGAATAGATTTTGGTGCCATTATGCAACATAATTAGTTAGGGAATTGAAACTTACAAATGTGATATTAGAGACTCTAATGATTAAAAAAAATTAGGAAACAATTTTAGTAAAATGGTTTTTAAGAATAATTCAGATGTATGGATATTGGAATTTGTGGCAGTAGGGCATAGATAACGCTAACCATTTTAGTGTTATAATACATTAGTGAAACGTGTAATATATTTGTTTCTAATTAATTTTAGGTAATATAAAGCTGATGTATGTATTTTAATCTTTAAACATGTTCTTTCTTGACCTGCAATTTCCACTTAGCAAGCAAAATAATGAATTGGTAAATGTTGCATTATTTGTTCTGTATGGGAGAACATCTGGACCTACATTGCCAGAGCCACGAGTTCCAGAATCCAGCAAGCGTAACCACGCTTGCCCGAATAACGAATTAAGGCAAATGCACTCTAGTGTTCGGAATGGGTGGGGACTTGAAAGATGTGTGTCCGGAAGCGGATATCGACAGGTAAGTGGGGCTGGGGGTGGGTCTAGGGGGTTGGGTAGTTTCCAGGGGTTGGATGTCGTTTTCAGGGGTGGTGGGGGTTTGGGGTAGTTTTTAAGGGGTGGTGGAGGTTGCAGAAGTATTCAGGGGTGGTGGAGGTTTTGGGTAGTATTCAGGAGTGGTGGAGGTTTGGGGTAGTATTCAGGGGTGGTGGGGGTTCGGGGTAGTTTTCAGGGGTGGTGGAGATTCGGGGTAGTTTTTAGAGGAGGTCGGGATTCAGGCTTGTTTTCAGGGGTGTGGGTTTGTGGTAGTTTTCAATGGTGGTTCGAGGTAATTTTCAAGGGTGGTTTTTGGAGCTCAGGGGGAAGTCTGGGTCATTTTTTTGGCTTAGGGGAGGGCAGGTGGCAAGGGAGTTTTTAGGGCTCAGGTGAGAAGGGGGATGGTTTTAAAGTAGGAGTGGGATACTTTTAGGACTAAGGTGGGGGCAGAAGTTGTGGGGGGGGTCAAGTCTGAACCACGGAAATGTGTTTGAAATACATTCTTTGATAATGCATAAATCATTGAAAAGGCATGCATGGTAAAGGCATATTTGTGGGTAAGGCTTGCTTTGTACAAACTGCGTGGAACTGGCATGCATGGTTCATTCACACAACAGTTCGGTATGATGATTCATTTACATACAAAGGACATTCTTCCAAAGTTCACTGTGAGATGGCTCAGTGGGAAAATCAACTTCAACTTGATGCCATAGTTTTTCATTGCATATTTCTTACCATTGACCAACCTGTGAGGCCCAGAAAGCCAATTCATTCACATGAAGTGCTTTGGAAAGAATGCAGGAGTAACTAAATGTATTTGGTGACTACATATGTAAACTAATCATGTGATGGACTGACTAGTGGAGTGATACCAGGTCATTAGGTTATCATGAGGACTTTAAAAGAAGAAACCCCAAAGGAGGGGAAACGCAATGATGTTATGTTTCTTTGGGACACACATCCGTTCAGTGATATACCTTTTTTCCTCTTTGATGTAACTCATCACTTTATTTTTTACTTTCCTTTGGATAGAACGGAACTCTTTTCCTATGATTTCATAATCATCCTACAAATGTCCATCTTGGACTGGCTTTTTGCTGATGCTGCTTCTTTTATGCAGTTAACTTAGAAATGATTTTTTTGCTTCTGGTTTGCTTTTGCACTTCTTGCTTTAATATTCTTGACTGAGATGCTTAAAAAATTGCTTATCTCAATAGATTTTAGAGCCTGAGTTTAACCCTAATGTTCTTTATTTGAAACTCAGGAAAAAAATTACTCTTGTGACCCAATGCGTTGTAGGGAAAATAAAATAATCTTTTCAGAATATCAAGTTCTGCTTCTTTTATTGTATTGCAATAGCAGAGCATTCGGAGTGCATCATTTTGGTTATACGTACATTCTTTAGGAGACTGGATTTCCCCATTGCAATACTTTATTTTTATAGTATGATCCTGAGAGTAGTGTATTTGAACCTTATTTCAAACCTGTGAGTTAGTCACTAATTAATGGTCCTTATCGGGTGGCTAATGTGTTTAGGACATCCTAATTGATAGTCTAACAGGATAAGAACCTGGATGCAGTGAGCACTGTTCCTACAGAACAATTGTTCTATATGTTTGACCTCTTTCCAACAGTTTTTCAGTCTGTACAATATCAAGTGGTGCTACCTCCTTGTCTGTCAAGTAACTATGATAGGAAAATCTAGAGGATGGAGGGGCACTCAAAATTCAATATTTTCCTATTTATTAAACTGAAAATAAACTAAGGGTGGTTCACTGCTGCAATGTGGTGACATCACATGCGAGCTAAAACTGATAGTCTAACAGGATACGTACCTGGATGCAGTGAGCACTGTTCCTACGGAACAATTGTTCTATATCGTTGACCTCTTTATGACAGATTTCGAATTGATACAATATCAAGTGGTGCTACCTCCTTGTCTGTCAAGTAACTATGATATTAAACTTCAGTTTAATAAGTAGGAAAATATTGAATTTTGAGTGCTCCTCCATCCCCTAGATTTTCTTATCATAATTTGTTTTCATTCCAGCAAGATTGGGTGGCGATGCCTTCTCACTTGATAGATTCTCTGGGAGGTCTGCCAAGTACAAGTTGAACAGTAAGGGTGGCAAAATGCACACTTGTTTTAATCCTTTATTAGTTTCAATTTTGTTTGTGGTGACCCATCCTAAGGAGACTCTAATTTTCACTGAAGTATCCAAGAAAAGGGGGAAATAATTTCTTTTAGTAATGTTTGAGAAATGCCCCAGTTATTTAGTTTTTCCCACAGTCTTGGGCGTGAAGTAAATGGTTCCTAAATACAGAGCCCTTCCTTTTCCTGCTAGTGTATCCACTATCAAGTGAGCAATGCAAATAAGATTGTCTTCAATGTGGCAGCCTTTTTGGAAGCTAGTTTGATATGTGGGGATCAATATTCTTCCACCCAGCCGATCAACTCTTGGTGTAATATGCTGGTGTAACACTTCTCTTCCACATCTAGCAATGCGATCAGTCAATAGTTCTTGGGATACGATCAAGGGATTTTTTTGTAGATTGGAACTAGGAATGAACCTCTCCAGGTCTCCGGAATACTTCCTCACAATCTGCACTCCTGGAACAACAGGATGCCATATTGACCTGGCGCACCACCTGCTTGCATTCACTTTAGGATTTGTAATACCTGGGATGGTGTTACTTGATCGTTTTCTTCATCCGCTAACTTGACTGTCCTACTATCGCCCTTTTGACCCATGTGTTTCGTTTACCCGTTATTTCTTTTTCCCTATCAAGTTCGCAGACTTTCATCACCAGTGGGTTCCACATAGAGTCTAAATATAAGTTTTCCAGACTGTAATTGCAATGTTTGTGACGATTTTCTGATGGTTCAGTTTAAAGCATGTATTCCCCAAATCCAGAATTGTGTCTGGTCCTTTGATTTTAAAATTTCATATGCATTTTCCTCATCCAGTCTTCTGCCTCTATGAGCATATCAGATTTTCCTCTATTTCTGTTGGATTGCATTAACTGTTCACATAGTTGTATCTTTCCGCCTTTGTCTTTGCTAATCCTGCACATTGCTTTGTTTAAGTTGCACTTTAACACCTTGGCTGCTAGGTGTTTTACCCTCCTGTGCTGGAAACTGCACTTTGGCTTTATTCATGATGAGCTCAGCTCGTCATCAGCACAGCTCAACTGTGCATCATGACGAGCTGAGCTCGTCATGAGCATCGAAAGGGTTAAGGTTAAAAATTGCTGCTAGTTTTAGCTTATTGATGGGATTTTAATGATGCTATATTCCAAATTTTTCTACAGTAGTTAAACTTTCCCTCAGGTCATCCACTAGTAGCTCCCATGAACTTGCAGTCATTAAGTCATTGCTTTCTTGTTGCAGCTTATCCAAAAACAGACCCACCTTTGCTTCTAGCTTAATTTTAGTTAGTTGTGAACCACTTTATTTTCTTTACTGACTTTAGTTGCTCATCAGAGCCAAACGGGCTTGTTTTTGGTCTGGCATATTGCAGGGCTGTGACTTCACAGGTAAGTATGAGTATTGCATGGTCGCTTGCATAGAATGGTGTTCCTGCAAACGTTTGTGTGGTTGAAATTGCACGATTGACACCCAGTTATAGTCCAGTGTGGCCATTCTAAAACATGAAGCATGTGTGCAATCCGCTGGAGTGTGTCTGAGATCTCCCATTTAGCGCTCAAAGGCCCAATTGGTTAAAAAAAGATGCCACCATTACTCCGGGTTTATCTTTCCTTTTGATATTGCCTCCTTATCTCAAGAATGGCCCAAATGTGATCATCCTAGGCCACAAATGGTGAAGGAAGTGACCCGTTAAGGGCCACCTGGGTCACGCACGACCACCTCTTAGCCTTCCTAACCAGTGAAGAGTCGGTCAGACAGTAGAGAATACAGACAATCGTTTATTAGTAATTTACACTGCAGTGGAGCCCAGTCCAATCAGCACCCATCGAAGTCTGTCGAGGGGACTGACTCCCCTGCACTTGGTAACGTATATTCAATTTTCTGACAACGCCCCAACCATGACCCCAATGCAAAGATACTGGCCTGAGCCGTACATGAACAAACAAGGCACAGGAGAATGGGCCGCCACCTGCACGGTGGGTACATGTTATCATGACCTCAAGGTTGGCATGCAGAGCTTGGCTTTTCCTAACGTGGGAGCAGGGCAACGAAGGAGAATAGGCATGCAGAGGCAGAATGGTCTATTCATTCTTGAGTCGAAATCCAGCCTTTAACACAGGAGAAAAAATAGCTGAACACAGTCTTTTTTGAGGCCAGGAATACAGAAATAAGGAGCTTGAATCAGCTACCACCTAACATGGCCTACAGAATACAAAATGGCACCGCAAATGGTAACCTAAGCTTGTATTGTAAACATGACTTCATAGGGCACATTTTAGGACTAGCGGTTACTACTAATCATAGACTTCTAAATGCTAACATATCATAACGTAAAATCAGCCCATGTGTGTACATAAATTGCCAAATTCTAAAAGACCCTCCTTTTAGCATTAGAAGGTTAACTTTATTAGAGCTATCAGGTAAGGGTCTTTACAATTCTAAGCAGGAAGGCGTAATTTTAATCTGAATTTTCTTCATTCAATAGTAATGTTAAGTAATCATGCAAGTACAAGACATATTTATTATTCAAAAATGCCCTCATCTATATACATCGTCTCGCTCATCCTGCATCATCATGCCAGTGACTTTAGCATTATTTTTTTTTATTTTGGGTGTAGACATCAGCTTACCTACACAATAATAGCAACGGGCTGGAAGGCAATTAACACACAGGCAGCATAAGAAAATGATACCTGTATTGAGCACCAGGATAAGAAGTAACTTCCAACCCCAGGTAGTTAGCAAATCTCAGAACCACCAAGATAAAGACCAGGTCCCATTTTCTTGGTGAATGTCAGAAGCAAACTTGTGCAATTCCTGTATGACTGCATATACATTCGGGGTGTGGTCTTGTATGTAAACGTAACAACTAATGCCGATGATGTGGTAGGCTCCTCCCCTATCTGCAAGTATGACTTCTAACACCATCTGATTTTGAAGAGCAACAAGCCTGGTAGCTTGAAGCTCGGCTGTAATATTGGTTAGTATCCCTGAAGAAGTGCTAATAACCCCTTCCACGACTCTAGTGAGGTGAAGAATACTACAACTGTTGTACATGGGACCCCAGAAAGGCAGTATACCCTTCATTGCGTCATTAAATTGCTGCAAGGTAGTATCTGTTTGGTCTATATCTTCTGTATCAATAACTCTCCTGACCCAAAGCAGGTGTACTTCCCTGCACCGTAGCCTGTGATCTTTGTGATAGTTGGATGGTGCAATATATACAGGGGGCAACAGAAAAGAGACGTAACATATACCAGCCAGCCCCTCGGAAGCCATATATAAGCTTGAGACCCACAGACAAAGTATACATCATGGGGCAGGAGTAGCGGTGGACCACTAGTTGTGTTCAAACTGTATGTAACATTGCAATTGCTTTTTCCCACTGGGACGTTTCCAAACCTTTGAACACAGAAACTGGCCGTAACATCTACTACTGGCACTGGCATTGCTCTGTTTTTGGTAATATTGCACGTATGGAAAGACTTGAAGTCCTCAGTGATGTTGAATCCCTGAAAATCCAACATCTTGTTCTGGAGCCAAGTGGCTTTTTTCTTGCATTCATGCAGGCATCAGGATGTCAAGTACCCTGTCCCCCTCCTTCTCCCAGGGTAAATCCTTGGGGTTCTACTATACATTCCAACACTGTCTCATAGTCGGATTGGGTAATATTCATAGCATCTGCATGATAATGGAGAGACACCATTGAAAGCAACTGGAACCATGACTCACAGCTACTTAAATATGACATGGGTAAGGACACCGGAAATCATTTTTATGCATGACAGAAGGGAGTAACCCACACACCCAGCAATCAATAACATTGGACATCTGATGTGCTTGATGGAGAATCTGAAGGAAACCATTAGCCAAATCCGTCTGTCAGTGCATTTATTTGTGCGGGCCCAAAGTAACAAAGATATGTTCACGAGGGATGGGGGTTGTTCCCAGCACAGCATGCACCAGATGTTTCGCTTCCAAGTACCACCCCACCCCAAATACTGTCATTAATACTACAAAAATGAATACTACTGCTACTATCCTACTCTAAATGGACCAACTAGACCAGCTAGGACTGCTCGGCACCACCAGAGGGGCTGCTAAGGGCTGTTCTTTTTCTTTATTAGGATGACCAAAGGGATACATTTTCAATAATTCGTAACTGCCAGAGGAAATCTGTATACTAAGCCAACAATAATAAGCAACCCTGTCCAAGAATGCCCTAATAGATGACAAAGCTAAGGGTAGAGCACCTGGCCACTGGAATCCTGTTCTTTCCTTTATTTTGGCTAACTTCAGTTTGAGAGCACCTTTGTACTTCTCAACCAAACCTGCTGATTGGGAGTGATTTGCTGCATGAAATTTCTGTTTAATGGGTAGACCGTCACACACCATGTGTATGACCCTTGAATTGAAGTGACTTTCGTTGTCACTCCAGATCAAGCGCAGCAAACCAAACCGTGGGAAGAACTCCTTCATCAGTGCCTTAGCAGTCACCAGTGCTGTATTCCCCTTGGTGGGATAGGCTTCAATCCATTTACTGAATGCACAGACCACCACCAATACATACTTCAAATTGTTCACTCTTTACATTTCAATAAAATCCATCTGAAGAACCTCGAAAGGGAAGGAAGGTGCTGCAAAAGCTGCAAAATTACTAGAGGGTGTAGGGGTGCCCTTCCCAAGATTGTGCATCATGCAGATCATGCAATATTTCACTAAAGGAGCAGCTACTTTGGGGATATTGTCATTCTGCCATACAGGGTCTAACACCTTACATATTCCCTTTGCGCTAATGTGGGCTGGGCTTTTGTGCCGTAGTGACAACAGGGAGCACATATGCATTGGACAACATCCATCTTTGTTTCCCTGAAAGATCAGTGAAACGCCCATCCTCATCTAGATGCCCCATACTCTCCTGCTATAGTGCCAATTCATCCATAGTCGCCTCACTTTGTATCTCTTTAACAATGTCTAGTGTGTCTTCAAACATCCCATTTTTAGGGACCCACCAACTGGGCCTACCACAAACATCTTTGATCTAGACGTCTCCTTCGCTGTTTGATCTGCAAACGCATTTCCTCTTCCTACATAACCAGTAATTGCCTTATGTGCGCTACACTTCACCATTGCTACTCTCTGTGGAAGTGTCAGGGTGGATAAAAGTCTATGTATCAAGGGGCCATTCTGTGTTCGTGAACCATGTGATGTTAAGAACCCTCTCTTCGCCCAGAGGCACCCAAAGTTATGAGCAACCCCAAAGGCGTACAGGCTGTCAGTATAAATATTGACAACTAGTCCTTCACTTAACTCACAAGCCTGAAGAAGGGCAATGAGCTCTGCAGCCTGGGCTGACTGATATGGGACACATGATGTTTCAACAACTGTACACCGCATTATCACATACGCTGTAGTAGTGGTGCCATCTGGTAACTTAAAACAAGAGCCATCAACATATAGTTCCCCTTGCGGGTCAGATAGCGGAACATCAGTCAAGTCTACTTGTCCCTTCGTCTCATCCTCTGTACAATATACACAATCGTGCCCATCGGCATCTTCATCCATCGAAGGGAAGGCTAGTAACGTGGCCGGGTTCAGAGTAAGACATCGCTTGATGGTAATATGTGGTGCAAATAAGGTTAGTTCATAGCCAGTCAAACATGCACTAGTAAGGTGCTGCGTCTTTGTTTTGTTCAGGAGCGTATCCACAACATGAGGTACCATAACTGTGAGGTCAGTATCAAGAATGGAATGAGCTACGCCGATGGTCTGATAGAGACTGCCATGGCAGATCCCAGACAGCTCTGGAGAGCTCTGGTGTTGTTATTCAGGATTGCAGAAAAGTAAGAGGAAGGCCTTTGCTTACCACCAAAGGTCTGTGTTGAGACATGGAGCGCACAGCCAGCCGTCTCAGGTACATGGAGCACAAACAGCTTATGATAGTCGGGTGTTCCAAGCATAGGAGCAGAGCATAGCGCAACCTTTAACTGTTCAAACGATTGCTGGCATGCAGGTGTCAAAGATAAAGGTTCATGCACATCTTTAGTAGGTAATTGGAGCAGGGGTTTTATTAGTATGGAGTAATTAGGGATCCAGTGACGGCAGTATGAAGTAATGCCAATAAACACACCAGATCACGTTAGGTTTTAGGGACAGGCATGTTAGTTATCGCGGCAATGCTCTCAGGCGTTGGTCTATGACTCTCCTTCAACAGTAGGTAACCGAGGAAGGTGACCTCCTGTCGACAATGCTGGAATTTGGAAAGAGACACTTTGTCTGAGCTGTACCAAATGCAACAATTTAACAATTCTTTACAGCTGTCCTCAGTGTCCGAAGCCACTAAGAGGTCATCGACGTACTACAATAAGACATTACCAGAGGGGAGTGTCAATGAATCCAATTGCCCTTCAAAGGTTGACTATAAATACTAGGGCTCTCCGTATAGCCCTGAGTAGCAGGACAGAATTGGAGGCGCCTGCCAGCTCTGGAGAATCCTAAAAGATATCTACTATCTGGATGGATTGGAATGCTAAAGAAAGCATTTTTCAAATCAATCACGGAGAAAATTTTTGCTGTGGGAGGAATCATTGTTAACAATGTAGTGATGTCAGGAACCACAGGATATTGAGGGATCACAATCTTATTGATTGCGCGCAGGCCAATGACAAAGCAGTAAACATCAGGGTGAGCATCAAGAGCATGCAAACATTCCCCACTGTCTCCTCAACCACCCCTGTCCTTATCAAATCACAAATTATGTGCAAGAGGGCTTTCTCCCCTGCCTGTGGGATCTTATACTGGGGAACATGCAGTAGGACAGCATTAACCTTAATCTTGTTAGAGACAGGTGTATTTGCAACAACCCCACGTCCGTATCCCCTGTAGCCCATAAAGTACGCAATGCATACTTGAACTCGGCAGGGAGGGGGGCATCTTTAGTAAAACATTGTTTTGCACTAACCACCTTTGGGTCAATTGTCATATAAAACACCATCCGGCAAACAGAATATAGTTGCAGGTAGCTTCTTCAATGAGTCTAATCCCATCAGTTTTTCCCCACAATTAGTCATCAATAAAAATGGAGAGTCAACCGTATAAGGGCCAGTAGTCAAGGCAAGGTGTGGTTCTGAAAATTCTGAACTTGTGTTTAAAATATCATGATTCTGTTATGAATTTGGTATCAGTGAACCGCAAATGACTAATGCGGTATGCATGAGTATTTTCATCATGTTACACCAATGGATTCACTGTACATTTGAAGGTTTTGTATTGAACACTTGGGTTCCATCTTGTGAATAGCAGCCATGTTATGCATTGCCCTTACAGTAGGCTCTCCCCATGGCAGAGCAAGCATTTAAAGGACATAACCTTAGCATGGGTTTGTGCTGACTTCTGCATGACCTGACGACAGCTGACCCTGTTGCTTGAGGCTAACCTCGCCAAGCCAGTTCCTTGTTCAGCAGCTGGCGCAATAAAGATCAAAGAGCAGGACGTGTCCAACTTTATGGCCAACCATTCCCACTCCTCTATTTCCTTCCCATCTGTTTCTGCCTTTCCTTTAAGATATGTTCATCGATCTGGGTTGAAGGTTTTATGGTGGGTTTGTCCGGCCTGATTGAACAGGAAACCAAGCATGTGTGCGATCCTTTTTTTAGCCTGGACTTATCTTGAAAGTGGTGCTTTGTGTGCACGTCCTGGGAATCTCCAACATAATGCACTTCAAAGCAGGAATGTGTGCTTAGGGCACAATATTCTGTATAAAAGGCCTGTGCGGAGGCCATGCAGACAGACTCCCTCATTCAGTTGCTTTATGTGTGACTGGGCGACAGAGCCTCACAATTAATTATAATAAAGATGTCTTTTCATATTTCAGATTCTGTGTTGATTTCTTTGCCACTTTTGAATGGACTACTTATTGGTAAGACCCCTGAGAAGGAGTATTGTAAATATTTGGTTCTTCAAAGGGGCTTGGGAATAGGGCTCACAACCGGCACGCCAGAAAAACCCACTGAAACATTATTTTGGCCAGACAGAGCTTCCTCTGGGACCAGCGAACGAGAAACAGAGCTGTTCATAACACCCATATTAATTAGGAATGTCTTTGTCACACCATGTATGTCCGCGCTGACAAAAGGTCTAAGCATGGGCTGAAAATTCGTTCCGCTCACGGAATTTGCGGATTTTCCGCGATTTCGCGATCCGCGAATCTCGAGAAATCGCGGTAAAATCCGCGAATCAGCGGGAACAAATTTTCAGCCAAGCACTTACAGGGTTACAGCAGCAGGTGCAAAAGTTGAAGCTAATTTTTTGTAACCTTTTACAAAAGGGTTACAAAGAAATTAACTTTAACTTGGGCACCTGCTGCTGTAAGCCTGTAAGTGCTTCCTGGCACCTCGTTGCCTACTTGCAACTATTCTCTGACCGTGCTCTGACCCTTGAAGCAGGGTTAGAGAATAGTTACAAGTAGGCAATGAGGCGCCTATCACGAAAATTAAACCTCAACAGGAAGCACTGACAGATATAAAAACAAGCATTTGCAATGCAATAGGTCTCGCATTAGGAAAGTTTGCGCTATTGGTCTTGTAAAGGACAATTTTTTTTATTTATGTGTTGGTTTTGAAAATAGCTAAATTAATAGCGTTGTCATTTACAATGCCAATAGTTATAACTTTCGCAAATGTGACACCTATAGCATTTGTAATGCAACATGTTTTGTATTTACGTAACTTAGATGTATTGATATTACAAATTACAAGGGCTTTTAATTTTTTTAAATAATTAATACTTAAATAAAAGTGATTTTAATTTATAATGGCAATAGCTTAAACTTTTGTAAATAACTTTTGTGAAGATTATGTTGAGTGTATTTTATTGAGACAAAGAACAGAATTGAAATATTAACATCTTTTTGTGACATTTGTAATAAACATTGAACCATTGAGAGAACATATTTGAACCAGTTGTTGTTGAATGGTTGCGCAGATTGATGGTGGGCTGGTGCTGAGTGGTGCTGTGGTGGTGCTGAGTGGTGCTGTGGTGATGCTGAGTGGTGCTGTGGTGATGCTGAGTGGTGCTGTGGTGCTGCTGAGTGATACTGGGATGGTGCTGAGTGATGCTGGAGTGGTGCTGTGGTGGTGCTGAGTGATGCTGTGGTGGTGCTGAGTGATGCTGGGGTAGCGCTGAGTGATAATGTGATGATGCAGGGGGCAGAAGGGCACAAAAAACCAGTCTAACAGAGGACAGAAGGGCAGAAAAACAAGGGAATAACAGAGGGCAGAAGGGCATAAAAAACAAGTCTAACAGAGGGCAGAAGGGCATAAAAAACGAGTCTAACAGAGGGCAGAAGGGCACAAAAACAAGGGAATAACAGAGGGCAGAAGGGCACAAAAACAAGGGAATAACAGAGGGCAGAAGGGCACAAAAAACGAGTCTAGCAGAGGGCAGAAGGGCAGAAAATAAGGGAAAAATTAGTCTAACAGAGGGTAGAAGGGCACAAAAAACGAGTCTAACAGGGGGCAGAAAGAATCCCGCCCTGCGTGTTTGTCCACGAAGATGCCACCTTTTGTGCAATACCTCTACTCAACTGGAGTACTTTCTACTGTCTAATCAGTAAGTGCTCCCTCGTTGGCTAAATGTATAGGGGCAGATTTACAATAACTGGCGCATCCCCAGGGATGCGCTAGTTATTTTGCGCCGCAGCTCCGCCACCCATGGTGCGCCCCATTTACAATGCAGCGCACCATGTGGCAGAAACGGCACAGATGCGTCACACATCTGTGCCATAAAAGCAGCGCATTGCTGGAGCCGCGTCGCAAGAGCGACGCAGCTCCAGCAGGGCTCTGGGGGCCCTATCTCCCCAATGCTTCGTCAAGCCTTGCGCCTGCTTCAGGCAGGCGCAGGGTTTTGATGCAGCATTGACCTGAAAGTGACTGAGTGAAATCTTGTAGATTTCACTCAGCCACTTTAAGGAGGCGTTCCTGCGCAGGAACGCCCTCCCCTGCGCCGGAACGCCTCCTGATGGCGCAGGGCTTTACAACGTGACGCATCTCTCAGTACCATGGCGCATCTTTTGTGCTGCTGCTGCGTCACAAAAGTGATGCAACTGCTGCGCAAAAGAGGAGCAAGTGGCTTGTAAATCGGCCCCATAGTGCTTTTACTACACTGTAGCTGCGTAAAGGGCCAGAAGATGTGTCTCCAGTGACCATGTGGGCATGTGCCTGTGTTACAGCGACACATGGTCACTGGAGACACATTTTCTGGCCCTTTACGCAGCTGCAGTGTAGTAAAAGCACTATACATTTACCCAATGAGGGAGCACTTACTGGATTAGCCAGTAGAAAGTACTCCAGGGCAAATCGCAAAAAAATCTGCGATTTCGCAGGAAAATTTGCGAATTCGCAGATTTATTTGCAATTTCGCGGGGAAATCACAAATTTGTGGAACGCGAATTCGCAAATTTCGCCCATGCTTAATAAGGTCCACGCTGATCTACAGGCACTGAAACTGGTCCCTCACCCTGTCCCTGGCAATCCTTGCTATAGGACATTCCTGTCACCTCATCCATATCATAATAATTATCATGGTAATATTGCCCTCCACGAGCATCATCGAAATCGTTCCTATTCTGATGACCCACTGACAAATCTTCCCTCTGCGGCTCATCGCAGCTGCCTCCTCCATGTCCTCCATAACCCCAACCTCGTGGGGCCGCACCCTTATACAACAATTCCGGACACTCACTTATCCAATGCCCCTCCTTTTTCCAATACGCACACCGGTTCGGTCCAACAAGTGCGCCCACAGTACTATTTCTATTTGCCTGAGGCAACTGCTGGGCCGATCCCAAATGACCTCTTCCCCTGCCATTGCCCCGTGTCACTTGCTGCCTTAACATTTTCGTCTTCAGATCCTTAGCCTTTTTTTCCACCTTCTCCTCATTCTCACAATGCTCGTAATACTGCCCCATACTCAATATTACCGATGGGGAGGAAGTAGTCCAAGTACTCTCTGAAGCCTGCAGCCGAGCCGCAATCTCGGGAAGCACGTTTGTAACAAATCTGTTAACAAACAATCGGACACCACCCTCCACTGACAAGTCTTGGCCACTGAAGTCAAAAACACCTCTTCAAACCTAGTAAAGAAATTAGACACACTTTCATCCTTCTTCAGACGGCACGCTGCTAACTTGTCCCAATCAACTCGTCTAGGTGGAATAAAGGAATTCATATAAGTAATGATACGGCCTGGCAAGGTTAATATTTCAGCCCTTTGCTTCACGCCAGGCTTCCGGTCTTTAACCCATGCCCTTAGCTCATTTCCAGTCCCCCCCCCCTAATTCTACAACATGATCCTGCGTATGCACCTGTCTCCATATATCCACCAGTACCAAGAGTCTGAAAAACAGCTTAATATCAGCCAGCGCCATTGCCGTAGAGGTAGCCGCCTCCGTCAACTCCTTATAGTAGGCTGTTTGATTCTTCCTAGTATCCGGCAACTGACTTTTAAGAGATAGCACCTCACTTCTCTTCCAAGGAGTGTAAACCCATTGCTCCTGAAAATGAGCTTCCACCCGTTGCTGAATCACAACGTCGGCACCATTACGCTGCTCTGGGTTCTCGGGATGGTAAATGGGGTGTACCTCCCTCACTAGGAACTGCACACCCAAAGTCTGCATTTTCTAGTGCAATCTACTACGATAACCAATCATTTTTGCAACATTTCTTAAGACATGATTGGGGGCCTAATCAGTAACGTACACACTATCTCTAATGTCATATAGAATCTGTAGCGCTACACCATTAAAACACTGTTCCCACCATCCTAGTAGCGTTGCAGACATATGTTTAAGAGCATGCTGCTGTACAAACGGCTCATAATCTTTCATTACACTGTATACATCTTCCACACTGTAAATCGGATTCTGGGCCACTGCGCAGCCTGGTCCGCCACCATTCTTTTCTCCTCATTTCCAAAATCTGATCTCATCAATGCCCTTCCCATCCGTTCAAGGGCTGCTTCCCATCCCCCTCAACCTCTCTACGCACTGGTGTCCCAACATTTAGCAGCATCGGAGTTGACACACTGGGGGGGAGACAGAACAGATGAAGAAGCAGGTTGCAGCGTTAAAAATGGCTGTGAAGAAGGGGTGAGATAAGGGGAAACAACAGGCGCTGTAGAGTAGTTCCTATATCCCTAATAGGCTGTGCGCTTTGGAATACTATACACTGTACTTTTAACATAGGACTGAGGTCAGTATGTCTCTATTGAGTACATTAAACTTAATTACTTGTGTGTGCTAGCTAGCTCAGAGGTCACTAGAAACTTCTCGAATAAACTAGAAGGGATTAGTTTCTGACAACCACATAAAAATGACAACTTTGTTTCCCTTAGAGTCGGAACAATCTCTGAATCTTGGAAACAATAGATATCCGTTTCACTCAGTCAATTGTGCATGCTTCGTTTCTACAGAGTTGCACAGAAATAGATAGACGGGCGTTTCAATAAAAAGGGTTTATTGAACCGTCTTATTTCTCATGCAAGAGATATGAACTGCTACAATCGTAAGACAGAATGCGAAGTACAATACGTACAGCGTTTAGAGTAAGATAAAATAATACTGTAATAGCATGGATTGTAGCTATGACATATATTCATAAAAATACATGCATAAATAACACAGGCTAAAATACTCATCTGGTGCTTCTAAAATAATCCTACCCCAGTGTACCTAACCTAAGTGCAGTACGAGGGAAGAAGTAGATGCTGTTTAGTTATAGTCTAATTTAGCAATAGTTGCCAAGATTTGGCAAAAGTCTCTCTAGGTTCTAGTCGGCTCCATACCTTAGAATGAGAGAGGTTGGAATCTCTTTCCCGGGTCTCGATCTCTAACACCCCGCAAGGGGAGTCAGAAACACTGGAGCTGGATTCTCTGTGAGGAGGATGGCAGCGTCTGGTCAGTGCGTCAGTTGGGGACTAGATTTCCTTTCGAACTTGCCGTGGCAGGCAGCGTCGAGCAAGTAGGCAGTTGAGCCGTGGACCGAACCGTGGTTTGCCATGGCATGTGAAGGTATATTTATACCTTGAAGGTGTTTAGGAATGCAGTATTGATGTAGAAGTCGGGCATAAGAACCTCATGAATGAACCCCTAAGGAATAGATGTTCATGCATAATAAATGAGTTCTTGGAGAAATCAATATCCAAGCAAGGGGAAGTCCTAAAGGCTTAAGAGTCTGGTTTTCCAAGAACTCGTTGTGACGTAGATGAACAGATGTAGGTGGCCATGCTTGTATTTGGTTAGCATGAGCAATGCCTAAATAAGGGCTCGATTTCTATGCCTAAATAAGGGCAATGTGAATTGTACCTATATAAGGGCATAAATCGGGAAATCTTTATACGGTATCTAAATCGACACACAACACCCACTCCACTTTCGTATGAACAACACTACTAAATCTTAAACATGTTAAACATATCTAAAACATAGTTTCTCACGATTTTCTAAAACATGTCCTAAAACATATATTTTTTAAATGCATTAAAAAGTGTTGCTGTACGCATTAAAACAATGCTTAATTCGAAGCATATGTAGACATTTTAATGCTACGTGAATGAATAAGCATATATACATGATGAAATGCCTCGTAAATACAGAAGAAAAAGGGCCGAAACCATTTCATTTCAGATTACATAATCAATTAGTTGCGGACAAGGTCATATATTGTCTCTGGAAGTATTCAAAGAATTCTTGTTCTCTATGAATAGTTCTACTATAAGCAGAGTACTTGTGCCAAAAAATTAAAAATACAAATTTGGGAGAAAAAAAATTAATCATAGGAAAAAGTTCCAAAGTTAGTCTCTTGTTTTCAAAAAATGAAGGTCAAATTCAAAGTTTCTCAGAACACTGTATGCCATAATTAGTGTTGGGGCTTGGAGAAAACATGAAGTCTTCTATGTCTGTAGACAAAAAGTCGTCTACCATTGTAGGTGAAAGTTGGAGTACCTCGTTTAGAAAGCTAACCGCACATAGATGAGAAGCATCACCTTCAGCATTAGTCGCATCAGCAATGTTGGTATCGGATGTACCTGCACGCCTGTTGTTTCCTCTCGTACCTCAGCAGTAGCATTTTGTGTCTCTGAGATCTCAATGAATGCCGTCATGAGGATTGGTAGCCGCTGGGGACAACACAGAGCATTGGCCCTTACCTGGTCCAGCAGAGTATCGATATCTGTAGGCATGACTGATAGGAGTGGACAAATGTCTAGCACGCATTCTTCACCTCAAAGCAGGCAGCGTAGAACAGGTAAGGTGCAATCTTGCCAGATTGGTCTGAATGACAGAAATCATGTGGTATTTTATTCTTGTAGCCGAGGTAAACCTAGAATTTGGATGATGCGCTCTCGACACTTCATCTCCAATAGAGCTCTCTCTATGGTGCTTGGAGTGGCGTTGGGTGATTTGGCTTGCCATATCATAGCAGTAGGAGCAAAAATAGGATCCCTGCATTGAGTCCAAAAAGTAGTGTCAGTCCACCAAACACAGAGTGCATGAAGTTGGGAAGTATTCCGAGGACTGCTTGAAAAGGTGCTAACAGTCCTGAACACACAGTCTTAAATACATGTACAATACCTGCCCGTATCAGATATGTTTAAGATCCGATCCAACATTTCTGAGTATAGGGCAATTTGTATTCAAAAGGGTATGTATCTCGGCAGACGTCCTTGCGGCTTGTAGATCATGGGTTTCTTTGGCCGACGTCAGTTTTGAAGTCTTTTCACTGATAGTTAAACTAATCCAGCCATTTTGCATTTATGAACTGTTGGATAACTTGGTGCACTGCTTCACAAAATGTTCCCCCTTCTGTTCCCAAAGACCATTCCTCCGGGTGAGTACTTGGTTTCAGTGCTTACATCCTTTTTCACGGTAGGCACCAATTTCCAGATTAATCAGGAAACCCGTTAATAGGGTGCACTCAAAGCCAGTCACAAGCTGTACAAGATCCTTTTCCCAGTTCCCACTGTGAGCAACAACAAATCAGAAGTGCTTTTGTTTTGCAAAGATTCTGCACAATCAAATCTTGCTTGCACATGACACCCTGTATTTCATAAGAGGGGGACGATTTATATACAGAAAGTAGAGTTACACAAATAATTGTTCTCCAACAATAAGTTGCCGACAGACACAGGAGGTTGCTGCAATCCAGTTGTAGAGTTGATTGAGCTAGAACTAAAGTCTGGGTAAAAAAATCCAACAAATGAGTAAACATCCACCAGGTAAAGGCACAACTCACTCGTTTATTGCAGCTTTTCAGCACTCTGGAATGTAGTTCCTGATGCATCTGGTAGCCCAACAACTTAAAGTGCTTATGTACTGTACACACTTTGGGATGTCACAGAATCTGGCTACCTTAAGGTACCATTGGGTACGCTTTTGTCTACATTCATTGCATCCACTTTATCAAAGCTGTTTTCCTTCCACTCAAGGACTAGATAAGTTGGTGTGGGCTTTTGTTTGAGGACTGATATTGGGTTCCTTAGGCAGGCAGTGGTTACTGGTTGGCACTTTCGTAAATGGTTACTGCCCTTCCAAACTCCTAAGGTCCTTTTATACTCCTATCTGGAAGCGATAGACATCACACCACAGGAGAGCTATTACGGATACATGATCCTGGACACTGGCAGAGAGGCACCTTTAGTTCTGGCAGAAAAATGCAAACTTTCTAAAAGTGACATTTTCAGAATAGTTACTTAAAATCCGACTTACCATTAAAGACTGGTTCTAAATTACATCTCATAAGAGTGGAAGAAGTCTTTTTCTATCTGTTCCCCACCTGAACGTATCAATTATAAGTGGAATAACGTAACCCAGTGTTAGTCTTTGGGAACCATAGCCTTGCTACATTGAAAAATTACTTTAGGATTTTATCCACTGTTACAATATTAAAAACCCAGGGATCCTACTTCTTAAATACCATGCACCCTGCCCTATGAGACATTAAGGTTTGCCTTAAGAGTGACTTCTAAATATTGACAAGCATTTGCAATGCAACAGGTCTTGCATCAGTTAGAGTTGGAGTTATTGGTATTGCAATTACAATTTTGATTAATGGTTTTGTTTAGAGTGTTTTAATGTATTTAACAGGTAAGTAGTGATATGTATGTGTTTACTAAGTATGTTGATGTGTAATTTATGTTTTAGCTAGTCTGGTTGCAACAGGAGTAGTTAGCAGCAGTGTGCAGTGTTTGAGTATGGCAATTAATAGTTGCTTGGGTGGTATAATCATTTGTAGGATCAGTAAGGGTAGCAATAATGTGAATGACAGTTGTGTGTTGGTACCTAGTTCAAGTTGCTTGTGGCCGTTTTAGAGCTATGCAATATCTAAAGTAAAATAATTACCAGTAAATGTCTGCGTTAAAATAAAGAATAAAATATGTAATATAAGGCGAGCCATTCCTTTAAAGCATACATAACATATAGAAAAACAGTGGTATGACAGCATAGCGAACGGCCCAGGAAAAAGGTATGCGCTAATGTGCAACATTTACGCAGGAATTTGAAACAGCAAGCAAAACTTTGCAATAGGCAAATGAACAAATAACAGTTTACAATTTTGTATGAACAGTTACCATAGGTACATTGTGGACGGGAGCCCCAAAAATTTTTTTTAGGTTGACAAATGAATTCACATGTATGAAACGGGACAACTGTCGGGATTTAAATTAAGGATAGAAAATCCCCATAGCGTTTTACGTGTAGTTAAAGCAGCAACCAAAACTTTGCAATATTGTCCTTGTATACTAACACCAGATGCACTGCCTAACTGTGGTGCACTACACAAAACATTAGAGGCACACTAGCCCTCTATCCTACAGAACTGAGCAAAAACGGAGCATAGGAGTATAACATGATAGTAGGCAATTTCCCCAAAGCAAAAATACTGGTGTCATAACCTGCACTGCTTTGCAGGAAGCTGGGAAATTTGCTTGTAGTCACAGCACTGACTCACTAACATGTGATTCTGGGCAAATTAGTTAATTTCCTTATCTTCTAAAAGGCAATATGTGTTTTTGGCAATGTGTTATTCTGTAATGTAACTGGTTGTCCTGTTAAGCACTCCACTACTGACAGGGTGAGTTCACGCTAAATAAACCTGTAAAATAATCAGCTATCGTACCTTGTGGTACAAGAGCTCACTGCGCTGGATGATCCAGTGCAGGAACGGCTATGATGGCTCATTACACCCCAATACTCTCTTGGGGTTGGATGTTGTCACTACACACACAGCGCTGGCAGTGGACCGTGTCCAGACACACACTGAGTTAGTATGTGTTTTTTAAACCTGAGAGGTCACATTTCGCGAGATACTTCAACTCCCACAGAACTGGTGCGATGACTTTTCGACACAGAGATTTTCTACCGTATGCAGCCTCAAAAGGCTTTCCTGTAAAAACTGTAACTTAAATAGCACTGAAGCTGTACTCCCTGAACCCATTGAGCTAGTGCCACCTATAGCATTCAGAAGTTACATCCGCGCAGTCACTGCAACAAGAAACGCTATGGCACGGTTAGCTTTACAAACTGAGATACCACAGCCTACGCGCTTTGTAAAGTTGCATTCTGGTGGACACAATATTCCAAACAGTCGTGGGAGTTTTTGTCCGCTGATACTGCATGATGAACAGTACAGGGGTGGCCACTGTATTTCCACATAGCACTTAGGGCAGAGCATCCCAGACACTACTTTTTATACAGTACTGAGGTTACATTTTTGCACACACTGTTTCTAACCCAGCAGTGAACAGGCGGTCAAATACTGAAAGACACCAAAATTACGAACAAAACTGCTAATAGTGCAGTAGGAGCAGGGTCACAATGGCCTAGGAATGGTTACATGTTGAAGGAAACGTGGGGTTTGGGGGTATTTTCCTTGCTTGCACAAGGGTATATGACATTAAAGTCTGCCAGCATTAGAGACAGTGCACTTCACGTACGCCTGAAGTTGTCTCATTGTTAATAGGTTTCACACAAAGCATTCATCCCACACTGCGTTTGCGGAACTGAAAGGAGGGGAACATCCAAAAAACGAATTGCTCCATTCCATTATTACATCAGCACACAACAGTGGACATGTGGAGATGCCTTTGTGGCACGCAAACGGGTTCGGGCATTTTGTTCACAGACTTGGTAATATTCGTGTGTGTGCTAGCAGCCCTAACAGGAATGACTGTACTCCCTTTCATGTTAGCCGCCCAGCGGCTTTAGCCACTCTCTTAGGGGCTCATTAGGATGGCGGACGGAAGTGCCTCCGCAGCCCTGGAGTATGCGAAACATGCCTAATCTGCGTCCGCCTATCGCGGTCACTCCGTCCGCCATATCAGGATAGGAAAGATTGTCCAAATTCTGTCCGCGACGGAAGAGCACGCTCCGCGGGCCATCTACACCCGACCACGCGGCGGGCGTAACCAATCCAGAGACTCCGCCGTACGGACAGACGTCTAGGACCGTTCCCCAAATCAAGATGGCGGAAAATACACATAAAAGCGCTGCGGAAAAACAACCTGCCTGAACACTGCGGATACCCCACAGCGGACATACCCACCACGAGCTGCTCGCCGACATGGACCCAGCACTACACACTTACCCGATACTCTTCGCGATCCACCACGTCCTAGTCCTGGCCCACTACCGAGGACGACGCAGGTACGCTACAAACCATTCGCTGTCTGGAGGGGAGTACCTGCAAGGGTCGTGACGTCGGGAGGGAGAGTGTCAGGTATCTGAACCCACTGATTAGAAGCAAATACAAAAACACACCTGTATCAGACACGCAGGAATAACTCCGACAAAGCACGACACATGATTGACTTGCTTTATTACACACTAGCAGCCCGTCCCGACGTTGCGCGGGAGCAATTAGGCTTCAGGGCCTCCTCCCACCCCACTTTTGTAACTTGCACACGTCACTTTTTCCTTGTGCACATGTTATCCACCCCCTTCCCTCCACTCCACCCAAGGGACGCAGGTTAAAACCCCTCTGGCTACACATCACTTTTTCCTCCTTTTCCTCCAGTAATGCACCGTTTGTGTGACATTTGTAGTGCACCGTTTGCGTCTCTTTCTTGTTCTCAGGCTTCCCCGACCACCGCCAGCCTGTCCCGTCCCCTGCCCTGCGCGTCCCGTCCCCCGCCCGGCCCGGCCCGGCCCGTCCCGTCCCCCGCCTGCCCCTACATGAGTGCCCTTACCTCCGCCGGCGCTGCTCCCACCTGTCCGCTCGCACCACCGCTCCTCCCCTGCGCCATGTCCGCCGCTCCTCCTCCGCCGACAGTCCTCTGCTCCTGACGTCACCGCTTCTTCCGCGCGCCATGTCCACCGCTCCTCGGACGCCGCTCCTCCCCGTGCTCCTAACGTGACCACGCACGTCGCGGCCGGCGCTACTTTTGAGGGACTACTGTTTTTTTTTTAATCTAAAATTTTAAATAACGTTTTTTAGTTTTAATTTATGTAGCCTATAACCATCTACACACCCTGTCGATTGCAACGGTGTATCGGGTGTGTAGATTGGCGCAGTGGTTCCCGAGTTTACCCGCCTCAAAGCCTGAAAGTTTCTGATTTATCCCGTCCCCCGCCCGGCCCGGCCCGGCCTGTCCCGTCCCCCGCCTGCCTTTACATGAGTGCCCTTACCTCCACCGGCGCTGCTCCCACCTGTCTGCTCGCACCACCGCTCCTCCCCTGCTCCATGTCCGCCGCTCCTCCTCCGCCGACAGTCCTCTGCTCCTGACGACACCGCTCCTCCCGCGCGCCTTGTCCGCCGCTCCTCGGACGTCGCTCCTCCCCGTGCTCCTAACGTGACCACGCACGTCGCGGCCGGCGCTACTTTGAGGGACTACTGTTTTTTTTTAATCTAAAATTTTAAATAACGTTAATTTTTTTAATTTATGTAGCCTATAACCATCTACACACACTGCCGATTGCAACGGTGTATCGGGTGTGTAGATTGGCGCAGTGGTTCCCGAGTTTACCCGCCTCAAAGCCTGAAAGTTTCTGCTTTATTATAGTAGTATAGATAATCGGGGTATAAACACAGTGTATGCATGAGCATGGGCATGGTGGCCACCACAGCTGGTACAACAGAGGCAGTACATGAGAGGGCAGACTGCAGTATCAGAACACCAACAGGACATTGTGGACACCAGAGCAGGTACATCAGAGGCAGTACATGAGGGCAGACTACAGTATCAGGACACCAACAGGGCATAGTCGACATCAGAGCAGGTACATCAGAGGCAGTACATGAGAGGGCAGACTGCAGTATCAGAACCCCAACAGGGCATTGTGGACATCAGAGCAGGTACATCAGAGGCAGTACATGAGAGGGGCTAAGTGCATCAACAGTCCATTGCACTGAACAGGTCCATCAGAGGCAGTACATGAGAGGGGCTAAGTGCATCAACAGTCCATGGTACAGAACATGTCCATCAGAGGCAGTACATGAGAGGGGCTAAGTGCATCAACAGTCCATTGCACTGAACAGGTCCATCAGAGGCAGTACATGAGAGGGGCTAAGTGCATCAACAGTCCATGGTACAGAACAGGTCCATCAGAGGCAGCACATGAGAGGGCAGACTGCAGTATCAGAACCCCAACAGGGCATTGTGGACATCAGAGCAGGTACATCACAGCCAGTACATGAGAGGGCAGACTGCAGTATCAGAACACCAACAGGGCATTGTGGACACCAGAGCAGGTACATCAGAGGCAGTACATGAGAGGGCAGACTTCAGTATCAGAACACCAACAGGGGATAGTCAACATCAGAGCAGGTACATCAGAGGCAGTACATGAGAGGGCAGACTGCAGTATCAGAACACCAACAGGGCATTGTGGACACCAGAGCAGGTACATCAGAGGCGGTACATGAGGGCAGACTACAGTATCAGAACACCAACAGGGCATAGTCGACATCAGAGCAGGTACATCAGAGGCAGTACATGAGAGGGCAGACTGCAGTATCAGAACACCAACAGGGCATTGTGGACATCAGAGCAGGTACATCAGAGGCAGTACACGAGAGGGCAGACTGCAGTATCAGAACACCAACAGGGCATTGTGGACATCAGAGCAGGTACATCAGAGGCAGTACATGAGAGGGCAGACTGCAGTATCAGAACCCCAACAGGGCATTGTGGACATCAGAGCAGGTACATCAGAGGCAGTACATGAGAGGGCAGACTGCAGTATCAGAACACCAACAGGGCATTGTGGACATCAGAGCAGGTACATCAGAGGCAGTACATGAGAGGGCAGACTGCAGTATCAGAACCCCAACAGGGCATAGTCGACATCAGAGCAGGTACATCAGAGGCAGTACATGAGAGGGCAGACTGCAGTATCAGAACCCCACAGGGCATAGTCGACATCAGAGCAGGTACATCAGAGGCAGTACATGAGAGGGCAGACTGCAGTATCAGAACCCCAACAGGGCATAGTCGACATCAGAGCAGGTACATCAGAGGCAGTACATGAGAGGGCAGACTGCAGTATCAGAACCCCAACAGGGCATTGTGGACATCAGAGCAGGTACATCAGAGGCAGTACATGAGAGGGGCTAAGTGCATCAACAGTCCATTGCACTGAACAGGTCCATCAGAGGACGTACATGAGAGGGGCTAAGTGCATCAACAGTCCATGGTACAGAACAGGTCCATCAGAGGCAGTACATGAGAGGGGCTAAGTGCATCAACAGTCCATTGCACTGAACAGGTACATCAGAGGCAGCACATGAGAGGGCAGACTGCAGTATCAGAACCCCAACAGGGCATTGTGGACATCAGAGCAGGTACATCAGAGGCAGTACATGAGAGGGCAGACTGCAGTATCAGAACACCAACAGGGCATTGTGGACACCAGAGCAGGTATATCAGAGGCAGTACATGAGGGCAGACTACAGTATCAGAACACCAACAGGGCATAGTCGACATCAGAGCAGGTACATCAGAGGCAGTACATGAGAGGACAGACTGCAGTATCAGAACACCAACAGGGCATTGTGGACACCAGAGCAGGTACATCAGAGGCAGTACATGAGTGCAGACTACAGTATCAGAACACCAACAGGGCATAGTCGACATCAGAGCAGGTACATCAGAGGCAGTACATGAGAGGGCAGACTGCAGTATCAGAACCCCAACAGGGCATTGTGGACATCAGAGCAGGTACATCAGAGGCAGCACAAGTACGTATTCCAAGCAACCCTTCCCAAGGACCACAACAGTGGAAGTCTGTACACAATGGACAATGTACACACCATGTGCCATGACATGTGAGTGAAGTGAACAGCGCCTCGCATCACACTATCATGTGGATTGCGTGAGGTACCTGCATCAGACAGACTGCCAGCACCAGAAACTGGAGTATGAGACACAGCCACAGCTCGAGTGACTGACACATGGGCCATAGACCCAGACACACTGCCAGCACCACAAACAGGAGTGTGACACACAGCCACAGATGCAGTGAATGACACGTGAGCTACAGACCCAGACATACTGCCAGCACCAGATACAGGAGTGTGAGACACAGCCACAGCTCGAGTGACTGACACATGCGCCACAGACCCAGACACACTGCCAGCACCTGATACAGGAGTGTGAGACACAGCCACAGCTCGAGTGACTGACACATGCGCCACAGACCCAGACACACTGCCAGCACCAGAAACTGGAGTGTGAGACACAGCCACAGCTCGAGTGACTGACACATGCGCCACAGACCCAGACACTCTGCCAGCACCAGAAACTGGAGTGTGAGACACAGCCACAGCTCGAGTGACTGACACATGCGCCACAGACCCAGAGACACTGCCAGCACCAGCAACCGGAGAGGGCACAACTGATACAGTGCTACTACATGATGCATGACAGCAAACAACAGACACAGTGCCACTATCTGACACATGCGAGTCAACTGCAGCTGCGCCACTGGGACCACTGAAATGATGAGCCATAGGGCTGTATGGTCCAGGAGGCAGGTTGGCTCTGGGAGCTGGTGATAGTTGGACTTGACCGACATCGGCGTGGGCATGTGTCAATGGTGTGTGTCTACGTCTCTTGGGGATATGTGAGTGCACCCTGGACAGGACAGGACTGGCAAGTGGTTCAGACGGAAATGAAAGGTCACCCACCATGGGTGGTGCATCTGCTGCCGGGGGTATGCTCTCTGGGGACGTGCTGGAGCATGCTTGTCGTTTGCTGTGTGGCTGCCTTCTGGCCTCTGCAACATGTGTCGTGGGGGATGCTACAACAGGGCCCACATTCCTCTGCTCCTGACGGGCCCTGATGGGAGTGGAGGTAAGGGGTGACTCCACCGCGGAAACATCTGTATTCCGTTCCCTCAACAACATCAGCCTTAGTGCAGCAAGGGGTGATGAATGCCTGTCCTTGATAGCGCCAGTGTCCATGGGAGAAGCCTTGTCCCTTGGATGTTCCTTTTCCGTAGGAGGAATGTTGTCTCTGGACTTTCCCTGTTCACTCGATGGTGCCCTGTTCCAGGCAGCAGACTTGTCGTCTCTGGTGTACCTGTCTCCAGAACACACCTTCTCCCTGTGTGTGTTCATGCCCTTGGGAGTGTCCCTGCTCTTCTTAGGTGCCTTTGTCTTTTGACTGACCTTGTCCCTGCCCTTGGGAGTGGCTCCTTCCTTACTAGTGTCCCTGCCCTTGGAGGTGTCCCTGCTCTCCAGAGGTGCCTTTGTCTTCTGACTGTCCTTGTCCCTGCCCTTGGGAGTAGCCCCTTCCTTACTAGTGTCCCTGCCCTTGGGAGTGTCCCTGCTCTTATGAGGTGCCTTTGTCTTCTGACTGTCCTTGTCCCTGCCCTTGGGAGTGGCCCCTTCCTTACTAGTGTCCCTGTCCTTGGGAGTGTCCCTGCTCTTATGAGGTGCCTTTGTCTTCTGACTGTCCTTGTCCCTGCCCTTGGGAGTGGCCCCTTCCTTACTAGTGTCCCTGCCCTTGGGAGTGTCCCTGCTCCTATGAGGTGCCTTTGTCTTCTGACTGTCCTTGTCCCTGCCCTTGGGAGTGGCCCCTTCCTTACTAGTGTCCCTGCCCTTGGGAGTGCCCCTGCTCTTATGAGGTGCCTTTGTCTTCTGACTGTCCTAGTCCCTGCCCTTGGGAGTGGCCCCTTCCATACTAGTGTCCCTGTCCTTGGGAGTGTCCCTGCTCTCCAGAGGTGCCTTTGTCTTCTGACTGTCCTTGTCCAAGGTAGTGTCCATAGAACTGGGAGTGACCCTTGTCTTGGGAGTACCTTTTGTGTGGGATGCCTGTGTAGCATGTGGAGGCATTTCCCCCAACACCACTTGTGGATCCCGTGTGTGTACTCCAGTGTATCTGACGTTGTCTTTGTGAACAGATTTTGCTGACCATGGGGATGGTGTCTGAGCCCTCTGTGCCCTGACGTGCTGGCTGACTCTGCTTCTAGTGCAATAACCTGTATTGGAGTCCTGGTCAGAATGTACACTCCCCCCTTACACATCCAGTGTGGTAGATGGGGAAACAGAAGTAGCACCCACTCCATGCGACTGTACAATGGCAGACGACACACTGCTAGCCAATGACTGAACTGTCCTGTGTAGACCAGCAAGATCGCCATGCATCCCTTCCATGAATGCCACCACCTGCCCCAACTTCCTATCGTGGTCTTGGAATGCATTTATCATATTGGTCTGCCCCACACACAGCTGTCGCAGCAGATCAACAGCCTCAGCACAAAGTGCATTTTGGCTCACCGAGGCTGGGGCAGCGGTGCCGACACCGAACGCCACTCTGCTCCCCTACTCCTGCGTGCACAAACAGTACATGGTGCAGTTGGCGCCAGTGTGGGCCCTGTGTGCTGTGTCCCGACCGAAGGTGTTGATTGGCCACTCCCAGTCTGTGACAACAGTGCAGAGACTCACCAACACTGTCGGAAGATGAGGACGATGTTGTCTCCACATGCGAGTCCTCAGGGACGGTCCTGTCCCCCTCTCCGGCGCTGCCCTCTTCTGTGTCAGTCTGCGTGTGCGCGAAGTCTGATCTGGATGCATTGCCTCCAATCATCTCCGCCGTCTGTGGCTGAGTGGCCTCTGCCAAAGCTGAAAAGCACAGAAATGAGGTGTAAGTCATGGGCACACTCACGTACAGTAAGCCAAGGAATCCCTAATGCAATAGCTGACAAAGTACATCTAGCCCCCAACCTGCACACGGCCCACCCCTACCAGTCTTCCTCACATGAAATAAGCGCTGTTGGCCGTGAAACCTGTACATCATGCGGACAGGGCAGGAGCACGTACATCTGCACACATGTCTTGCCATGGGGCGACGGACCACTACAGCATGTGCATCAACACTCAACTGCTTAGCGAGTGGCGTATCAACATTCCGGACCTGGAAGTGACATTTGACTCCGCCAATGGCACCCACATGCCATTGCAATGCTACATACGCTACACTGAAGTCACTAATGTGTCTGGGCAACAATACATGCATTGCACTCCCATGCAACATACACAGACAGTATGCTTACCGCTACTTTGCTGTTGATCCACACGCAGCCGGTCGGACAGGTCAGGATGCGTCACAGCAATGATACGGTGCATGAGAGGGGTCATTGAGCGTCGGGCCAGACGTGGCGTTCTTGGAATCATCCCTAGTGTCACTTCCGCTACATTTTGGCTCAGCCTGGAAATGTCGTCCCAGCGTTTGTGGCAGTGTGTCTGTCGTCTATTGGACACCCCCACTGCCCGTACATCACGTGCAATGCTCCTCCACACGTCCTTGCGAAGGTGCAGCTTCACCTACCATGATGGGAGACAAAAGGGTGCAAGTCAGTGGACAGTTGGCCAGTCACACAGATAGGGGCAACACGTATCTCTCAGCAGCCATGCACATTCCGACAATCGTGTTGGGCCCACAGCACACCGTCAAGATTGCAGAGGCCAGGTGTAATGGACCACCTCATGCACACCAACATGTCCCCCACTGCACTTACCACCTGTCCGGGTGCGCCGTACAGCCGCCTGAGGTTGCGGAGCACACCGTCCATGAGGACATCCAGCTCCGCGGCGGTGAAGGGACGAGACCGATCTCTTTGACTCTCGACATGGCAAGTTCACGGAGTATGGCACAAGAGCAGCAGTCAGTCGGTGGTCAGCTCCGCAGCAGCAGGTCGAGGTGATGGTCACAGGCAGCAGTCGGTGGTCAGCTCCGCAGCAGCAGGTCGAGGTGATGGTCACAGGCAGCAGTCGGTGGTCAGCTCCGCAGCAGCAGGTCGAGGTGATGGTCACAGGCAGCAGTCGGTGGTCATTGTTGAATGTGTGCTATTGCAAATCACACATATATAGAGCCCTGAGGCCATGTCAGTGGCATACGTCGCCAGCCATTGGTCAGACCTGGATGCGTGTTTGGAAAAGGGCCAATGATTGGCCCTGGTGTTGCGGTGCACAGCATACTCTACATTCGATTGGGCATACGCGGGCCTTGTTCACACTTCCCATTGGCTGCACGTGCACAGACCGTCACGGTCACACACCGGCAACCGCATGTGCTAGCCTCCGGGATGGATGCTTCACTTGCAACAATGTTCATTCACTGGCGCCAACATGGCGGGCACGTATTCAGCGGGGGAGGTGCAGGCCAACACATCCTTTAGCTGATGTCAATGGACATGGCAGGTCATGACCCCCCTTACAGTCACATTGCATCATCCACCGTACACCAGCCGGCCCAGCCCGGCCCAGGATCGGCGTGCCGGCGATGTCAACCACCGCCGTGCCAGGCCCGTCCACTACCGCCGTGCCAGGCCCCGTCCACTACCGCCGTGCCAGGCCCCATCCACTACCGCAGTGCCAGGGCCGGCCCAGGACCGCCGTGCCAGGCCCCGTCCACTACCGCCGTGCCAGGCCCCGTCCACTACCGCCGTGCCAGTCCTGGCACGGCGGTCCCGGGCCGGCCCTGGCACTGCGGTAGTGGATGGGGCCTGGCACGGCGGTAGTGGACGGGGCCTGGCACGGCGGTAGTGGAAGGGGCCTGGCACGGCGGTGGTTGACATGGCCGGCACGCCGGTCCTGGGCCGGGCTGGGCCGGCCGGTATATGGTGGATGATGCAATGTGACTGTAAGGGGGGTCATGACCTGCCATGTCCATTGACATCAGCTAAAGGATGTGTTGGCCTGCACCTCCCCCGCCAAATACGTGCCCCGCCATGTTGGCGCCAGTGAATGAACATTGTTGCAAGTGAAGCATCCGTCCCGGAGGCTAGCACATGCGGTTGCCGGTGTGTGACCGTGACGGTCCGTGCACATGCAGCCAATGGGAAGAGGGAACGCGGGCCGCGTATGCCCATTCGTAAACAGCGGAAGCAGTGCACCGCCATGGCGCCGCCAATGATTGTATCTTTTCTGACGATGCACCGTGTTGTATTGTCTGCAGTTGCGTTATGACGGTTGTGCGCGTGATTGCGTGACTTCATATGTCATGCTCTATTCCATGTGTGTCCATACTATGCCCATCGGTGTGCAAACAATGTGCATCACATGTGCATGTCGATGTCGGGTATTTCCCTAAACACGTTTCTAGTTCTTCACATCTACACAGTACATCCCGGATGTATCGGCACATTCTGATTCAGTTGTCAGTGTGTGGTATATGTGAGCTAATGACTATGGTGGGGGTACACATGTGTTCAGTGCATGTTTGTTGCCTATTGTGTCACCATGCAGGTAATGTACATATGCCCACCATTATTGGTGCTGCCATTGGTGCATGATGGTGTGTGCGTATTTTATCGTTTGTGTGCATGCACTTGCATGTGTGTATGTGATGTGGCTCCTACACATTTGGGTCATGTCACATGTCTTGTTGGCAGTAATGTTGACCTGAGACTAAGTAGCATTGCACATGTTGAGACACATCATGTTGGTAGTGGCTGCACATTGTTGCTACGGCAATCCATGTTGTAGTGACAATCAGATGTGTCACACATATGACAATTATACACTACATTGTACTTGTTGGGACAGTTCGTTGACATGTGATTGAGTTGCACAGCCATGCGTTGTTTGTGAATTGACTTCCATTCCATCTACTCCCACACAGGAGGGCTCCAAATGTCCATCGCCCATACACTGCGCTGGAGGATATGGTTGACGAGGAGGTGATCAGGAAATTCCGGCTGGATCGACGTCGATTGATGGAGCTTGTAGACCAATTGTCTCCTCACCTGCTGCCGCGAAGAACCTATCCAGGTTCCATTACACCCACAGCAAAGGTGATGGCGGCACTACACTTGTTTGCTACAGGCACCTTTCCGTACACAGTTGGACATGCCGGGGGGATATCATAGTCCATGTTCAGCATGGTACTTCGGGATGTTCTGAAAGCCATGATTCTGTACAAGGATGACTACATACATTTCCCACAGCCGGCAGAGTTGGCAGCGGTCAAAGCAGACTTCTATGCACTGGGTCAGATACCACACGTAGTGGGTTCCATTGATGGCACACATATCGCTATCATTCCACCACGGGCACGTGAGCAGGTGTATAGGAATCGAAAGCACTTCCATTCCCTCAACGTGCAGGTGGTGTGCCAGGCCGACAACATAATATCCCATGTGTGTGCAAGATTTCCTGGCTCTGCACATGACACCCACATCATGCGGAGCAGCATTGTCCCCCAACTGATGGCAAATCTGCGTCCGGCTCAAGCGTGGCTTGTTGGTGAGTATGCTGTGGTGACAGGAGTGAGATCTGTGTGGCATGGTGTGCCCACCAATTCTGGTAGTGATGTTTCTGTCTCTCTCTTCCCCCAACATAGGCGACTCGGCCTACCCAAACAGGCCTTGGCTGCTGAGTCCCATACGTAATCCAACTACAGCGGGTGAAATGCGATACAATGATGCCGATGGAAGGACACGTCGAGTGGTAGAACGTACTTTTGGACTGCTGAAGTCTAGGTTTCGGTGCCTGGATAAGACCGGAGGGGCCCTGCCTTACTCACCAGGCAAAGTATGCAGGATTGTGATTGCCTGCTGCATGCTCCACAACCTGGCTGTGCGCAATAACATTGAACTGCTCTTGGACCCTGATGAACAGCAAGTTCCTCACCCTCCCAACCCACCCATGTCGACTGATGAGGATAGTGGTGAGGAGGAAGGTGTGGACCAGAGGCACCAGCTCATTGATCGCTACTTCCCAAGAATGTGAGTGTGCACCTCTTGTGCTGGTTGTGTATGCCCTGTGTATGTTTGCTGGTGTTGTGTCATTGTGGTGTGCATCATCTGTGTGTTCTGCTATGTGATGTATGCATGTGTGTGTTTATTTATTTGGACATGCAAGTCTCCATGATGTGTGTCCTCTCATCCATTCATTTTGTGATGAGTGTGGTTTTTGGAATGTTGCACTGCAGTGTGTTGTGATGAGTGTGATTCTGTTTCCTGACGTCTCTTTGCTGTTTCTGTTTTTCCCTAGGTCACTCCCGCTGCGGCATGATTATGTACGACTTGGATCCCTGAACCTGGTAACGTCTGTTTCTGATTCAATCATGTGAATAAACATGGAGGCAACACATCATTGAGTGAGTAAGTGGTATTTATTTACAGATTGTGCATTGGTGCTGGTGCATATTTACAAATAAGTGTGGGGTGGGGGAGTGTGAGGTAAAGGTAATGGCAGATGAAATGTCCGTGCTGACACCACATTGGGTGGTGTCTGCCTAGTCCAGCAGACCTGTGCCAATGATTGGGTAGGTGGGACAGGATAGTTTGCTGGGTGAATGGCTGGCTCTGGCAGTGTCTCAGTCATTGACGGCCCCTCTTGGAGTGTGTGGAAGGAGCATCCACACTGCTCTCGCCCACTTCCAGCCTCGGACGGCCCCTCCATCTTGGAGGCGGGACGGAGTCAGCTGGGGGCGCAGGCTGCTCTGGTTCCACATCCGTCGCCAGGGGCGCAGGTGGCGGTGGCGGTGGTGTTGCTGCCCATGGCGTCGGTTGAGGGGGGTGGGGGTGGGGGTGTTGCGGGCTATCCATCTCCTCTACATGGTTGTGTTCTGGGACATGATGTCTACAATTTGGCCAAGCTGGCTCTCAATGGCCCGCAACATGACGGTGTTCTCGACTGAGTCCTAGTGGGCACGATCTGCCTGTGCCTGCCCACGCTCGTAGTTTGCCTGGACCCTGGCTAGGGCTTCCAATGACTGTGCCACGGGATTGGGTGGGTGTCCTTCCTCTGTACGTCATTGCGTTGTGCTCCTGCCTGCCTGATGTGGCCTCGGCTCTCTGGTTTGCCGCACACTCTCCCTGCGTGGCTGGGATGGCGCAGGCCCGGCGTCGTGTGGTGGGTTAGGCAGGGTGGCAGAAGCAGGAGTGGTGGTACTGGTGGTGGTGGTTGTGGCTGTGCAGGTCACAGTGGCCGGTGTAGCGGGAATTGCACAGGCAGTAGTAGTCGGGCTGGAATCACCTGGGAGTCAGATGGCCCTGGCAGCCTGCTTGGGCCCGCATCATCCTCCGCACCGGAGCTGGCTGTGTAATCGTCCCCAAAGAGTCCTGAGTGAGGCGAGTCTTGAGGCCGGATGGTGGTTCCACCAGTGAGATTACGATCACCTGGAAAATAAAATTGTGCAGATCAGTACTGTGGACATTACGTGTTATTTTCAAATTGATGACATTTTAGTGTCCAGTCGCACTGACCCCACCCACCACCACCGCCCTCCCTATGGACATGGGGTCCGTTGGGAGTTATACTAGTGGCCTCTCACACACCCCACCCATCACCACCGCCCTATGGACATGGGGGCCTGTTGGGAGTTGTACTAGTGACCTCTCACACACCCAACCCACCACCACCGCCCTCCCTATGGACATGGGGGCCTGTTGGGAGTTGTACTAGTGACCTCTCATACACCTCACCCACCACCACCGCCCTCCCTATGGACATGGGGGCCTGTTGGGAGTTGTAGTGCCATCCTCTCACATACCCCACCCACCACCACCGCC